>NC_044264.1:660000-915000 GCF_003957555.1 Calypte anna
GCGTCCGCCGCGCTCCCTCAGCCGCTTCCCGCCTCGTTCCAACTCCCCTCAGGGCGGCAGCCAATCAGCGTCGGCGAGGCAGAGGCACCGCCCAATCACCGAGCGCCGCGGATTCCGGAGGGGCGGGGCAAATCCGGAGTGAGCGCGGGCCTGCTCGTCCAATGGGATCGCGGGGCGGGCGGGGCGGGGCTGGGGGCGGCAAGATGGCGTACCAGACCTTCCGGCAGGAGTACCTGCAGGTCCCGCCCGTCACCAGGGCCTACACCACCGCCTGCGTCCTCACCACCGCCGCCGTGGTGAGTGCCGCCTCCTCAGGGCCCGGAGGGGTTGTGCCGAGCCGCCCCAGCCTCACAGGGCCGGGGGAAGGGGGCTGAGGGGAGGAGTGCGCTGGGGAGCTGCGTCCGGTACCTCAGGGATGGGTTTGTTCCCCTCAGCGCTGCCCCGTCCTGAAGTGTCACGGGCCGGGTTGGAAGGGGCTGGGAGGGATCCCTTGCCCTGCCAGAGCGCTGTGTGATCCCCCGAGAGCAGCACTCCCTGCCAGCCCATCCCGGGAGCTGCCGTCAGGAGAGGCCCCAGTCGGTGTTAGCGGGGAAGGCTGCCCAGGTGCGGGGTTGCTAGGGAGGTCCATGTGCCAGCTGAGAGTTCCCTGGCACAGGCGGGAGGGACTTTCTTGTCTGGGCGTCTATAGGTTTTATCTCGCTGTATTGATTGCATCCAGCGTTCTCTTCTTTTCCAGCAATTAGAACTCATCACACCCTTCCAGCTGTATTTCAACCCTGAATTAATATTTAAGCACTTTCAAGTAAGTGTTTGCTGAAGTCTGGGAGGTTGGTTTGTTTTTTTAAAGGGCACCGTTGAGTTTACAAGTGCTCAGCTTCTCAAACTCAAGTGTGGTGACTGTGACTTTCAGTATCAGTTCTACATAAAGTGCTGATCACTGCCTCTTAACAAGCTTATCAAAGTCCTTGATTGTGAGGGAGGTATCAGTAAGGTTTTTATTTTCTTTTCTCTTTAGACCACAACAATAAGCTGCCAAGTTTAAACTCTTTGTGTTTGTCTCATTCCCAGGTATGGCGATTAATCACAAACTACTTGTTCTTTGGACCAGTTGGCTTTAATTTTTTATTTAACATGATCTTTTTGTATCCTTTTCTCAAGTTGGTTTCCTTCCCTTGGGAAGCAGAGCTCCCGAGTCCTGGCACGTTGCTGTGCATTGCCTGTAGGCAAAGGTTCAGTTCTGCTCCACCATGAAGTTCCTGGGAGTTGAGCCATGCCATCTTCACTGAGGTCATCAGTGGAACATCAGCAGGATTTTCCTCATGAGTTATGAAGAATTTTGTCACTTATTTTGGGGTGTTCTGACTTGGTTGGACAATCCTGCTCCTTCGGGTCGGCTCTGTCCCGCGGGACAAAATTCCACCTCACTGTTTTTTCATTCTGGGGCCTCTCTGCTGAGGCACCCAGAGAGCTGCAGTCAATTGACACAACCCTTACATCTCAGCTGATGTCTAATTAAAGGAGTTTCCTCTTGGGTCTCTCTTTAAACCCGTTCCCAATCCAGTTTTCCTGACCTGTGAGCTCAGATACCGTTACTGCCGGATGCTCGAGGAAGGCTCTTTCCGGGGTCGGACAGCAGATTTTGTATTTATGTTCCTTTTTGGAGGACTTTTAATGACTGTATCCTTTTTCTTTCAACCCCAAACTACTTTAGTGAAGCTGAAGATTGGTGAGTGAGAACTGAAAACCATCCCAGGTGCACGTTCACCTTAGCTCTGGGTGGTAACTTAGTTTGTTAGGATGAGGGGTCACAGGCTTTTGCTGAAGTAGTTCTGAATGCTTCGTGGGATCATGGAAAGGAGATAGGGAGAGACTTTCAGGTTACGCTGAGAGAAATTGCTGGTGTGATTTAATCCTAAAGTGTGCAGTTAGAAGGGATTATTCCTGATTCAAGCTCCTGCTGTAAGTGTTGAGTCTGATCAGGTTTGGTTCCCTTGCGCCTGGGAACGCGGGGGTAGGGTTTGTATGGAAACTCTGGGATTGGAGGCCAAGCTCTCTGGTTCTGCTCATGCTTGAGCTCCCAACCATTCCGTGGTGAACACTGCTTTCCTTAACTGGCCTCTCCCAGCTTTTTGGGCTGTTTGTGAACTTGGTTTTCCTGGGCCAGGCATTCACCATCATGCTGGTGTACGTCTGGAGCCGCCGGAACCCCTACGTCCGCATGAACTTCTTTGGTCTCCTCATCTTTCAAGCCCCGTTCCTACCCTGGGTACTGATGGGCTTTTCCCTCCTTTTGGGGAACTCCATCATTGTGGATCTCCTGGGTAAGCAACAGCAGGAATCACCCCTGCTAGTATTGTACAGGAAACACAAAACTTAGAAAAACCCAGGGGCTAAATGCCTTTCCTTGGTGTTGCTCTAACAGATGTATTATTTTATATATTGTGTTTTACACCAGGCTTTTCTGGCTTCTAAAGGCTGTAGCATGTTTTGTAAAACGGATGAAAAGAGCTTCTGATGCTTTGGCTTTTTACTGCTCACAGTCAGCCTGGGTACACAATCTGATTGTGACCATTGGACTCTTGAAGTAGCTCTTATTAGTATTCTTATCCACCCTAATAAGACCATAACATCAGGTTAATAACAACAAGCACTTCTACTTGGGTTAAAGTCTTGTAGTATAACTTAAGCTTCTCACCTGACCTCAGCATCCTTCACTTTTGTTTTACTTCTATCTTACCCTATTTTCTCTGTAAGAATCCCCATTTGTTGTTGTTTTCCTGAAAAGCAGTGAAGCATTTGAATGTTGTAAAGGAGAACTACTGAAAAAAAATCAGCCTTTTGCTCTTCTTTGTATCCTAGGCATTGCTGTAGGACATATATATTTCTTCTTAGAGGATGTCTTTCCCAATCAGCCTGGTGGTGGAAGGCTCCTGAGAACCCCCTCAGTCCTGTGAGTATTGGTGTCTGATTGGGAGCAAATGCAGAAAAAGTGTTTGTAGTTCAGCTTCTGGTAACTTAGGCAGCTTGAGACAGGATGTGGTGTGTCTGTACTTGCTCTTTTGTTTAACTTGTGTTGTTAAAATGGGGAGGAGGAGCTCAGGATTGTGCAAGCAGAAACTAAATTCTGCTGGAGAAGCAAGGGCTAAAGGGTTTCTGGTGCCTTTGTCAGGCTTTGTGAAGGGAGTTGTGCCTCTTGGTGGCACCAGAGATGCATGTCTGGGTCCTACTGTGTCTGAACAGAGTGAGTGAGGTGTTTAATGTAATCTCTAATAATTTTCCTCTGTAAATCATCCTCATTACACAATTGTAGCAGCAGGCTTGGGTGTGTGTAGTGCAGAGCTTTCATGTCACTCAGCAGGCAGCTGAGACACAGGAAGCTGAGCTCTGTGGGACTGCCTGGAGCTGGGTGGAATCTCTTTTTGTTCAGTTTGAGCTGGTCTGGGTGATTCAGATGCCACACTGAGCCCTGTGCCTGCCTTAGCTGATGGGCCATTGCCTGTTGGAGAGGACAGGGGAGCAGAGAGGTTGTTGGTAGGTGGTGGCTGCAGGGAAGTTTCTCCCTCCCAGGGCCCTTGTGCAGCCCTGCCCTGCTGTAACTTGGCTTTGGCAGCTCCAGGCTGACATCCTGCACACCCAGCTGGGGACAGGGGTTGCAGTCAGGGTGTCTGTGAGTCTGCCTGTTCCCCCAGAGGGGCTGTGCTGTGTGCAGCAGCAGTGGGAAGGCTTTTGGAGCAACCATCAGAAACCTCTTCCCCTGGAAAAAAGTGTCAGCCTGGCTTTGGGCTGCCAGTTAAATCCCTGTCTGTGTTCAGAAAACTGTTTGTGATTCTTGGCTGCTCTCAAAGTGGATTCCTTTTTTTTTTTCCCCTGGATGCTTTAATTTTCTTTGTCATAGCTGTAATCCTATAATACCCCTGGTATTTTCTTGTTTCCTGTTCTGAAAGCTCTGTCATGGCCTGCCACTGGTGAGGAGAAGTGATCCCTTTGCCCACTGGGAGATCTGTCATGTTTAACACACTTTATTTCATGTAATGAAATACATGAAATATTATGTATATTTCTGATGGTTTTGTTTGGCTCCTGATGGTTTTGTTTGGTTGTTTTAAAGAACCTGCTGCATTTTTGTCTCTGGATAAACAAATCCAGGGAGGCAGAACCTCTAAAACTAACTCTGAGAGGGGCACAGTGGCCTCCAAGGTTAAGCAGAACTTTTTGGAAAACCCAAAGCTGGAAACCCAAGCCTCTGACCTTGTCCCAGGTGCAGACTGTTCTCTGGTTGTCACCTCTGCCTCTCAGGCTGACATCATGCTGCCTCTATTCAACCCTTATTTTTTCTCCCTGTCTCAAAATGTTCTGAGCTTTTCATGTTTTGCTCCCTGGGAGAACACCCTTAGCTGGATGGAATTCTGCCTGAGCACTGGGAGTGAAATTTGAACTTCATAGAATCATAGAATGGGCTGGGTTGGAAGGGACCTCAGAGATCATCAAGTCCAACCCTTGATCCACTCCCCCCGTGGTTCCCAGCCCATGGCACTCAGTGCCACATCCAGGCTCTTTGGAAAGATCTCCAGACACGGAGAATCCACTACTTCCCTGGGCCATTCCAGTGTCTGATCACCCCTCTCTGCAAAGAATCCTTTCCTAATATCCAACTAAACCTCCCCTGGCAGAGCTGAAGCTCTGCCAGGGGAGGTTTAGGTTGGATATTAGGAAAAAATTCTTTAGTCCGAGCCCTCTTATCCCACTGATACCTCCCTGACCCCCCCCTGGCTCCAACCTCCTTTCAGGGAGTTGCAGAGAGTGATGAGGTCTCCCCTGAGCCTCCTCTTCTCCAGCCTCAACACCCCCAGCTCCCTCAGCCTCTCCTCACAGGAATTCTGCTGGATCCCTTCACAGCCTCCTTGCTCTTCTCTGGACCTGCTCCAGCACCTCAAGCTCCTTCCTGAGCTGAGGGGCCCAGAACTGGACACAGGACTCGAGGTGTGGCCTCACCAGAGCTGAGCACAGGGTTCCAGCCCTTCCTGCAGCTGGCTCCTAAATGGAGATCCCTGTTTCTGAGGGAGGATGCTGAGTACCTGCTGAAGGGGAAAATAAAATAAAATAAAATAAAATATCTGTTTTCTGCTTTGCAGGAAAGCAATATTTGACACACCAGAAGATGATCCAAATTACAATCCCTTGCCAGTAAGAAAGACCAGAGGCTTTGCCTGGGGAGAAGGACAACGTCTGGGAGGCTAAAACATGTCTGTGCCAAACCCAACTGGAGAGACTGACCTGGGTGGAGCTCCAGACTGGGACACTCTCATTCCCGTGGCAGAAGGGACATTTCTTGGTGCTCTGTGGGTTGGAATACAAGCAACTTTAGGAAATGGCAGTCTGATCCAAGACACTTCCAGGCCTACCAGTTTCTTTCCCAGGTTGGGGATTGATTGTGCTGGTAATGAAAAATACTAAATCCAGTGGAGCCAAAAAAAAAAACCTAAAACTGGGAAACCATCTCCTGTTCACCTTCAGTTAACAAGACTGAGATTACTTGTTTAAAGTCATTTTTAAAGCCTTTTTTTTTTTTCCAAGTTATTTGATACAGGAAAATTATATGGGAAACTTTACAAGGGGACAAAACCAACTTTTGGGGTTTCAACTCATTTTTTTATTCTTGGATAAAACAGCTACAAGATGATTGGAAGTGTAAGTCCTTTCAGTGGAAAAATGATTCTGAATCTGAGATGTTTTTGTCTCCAGTCTTGTTTGAACTGTAAAAACACCTCGTGCAGCATAAGGCAGGTGTTTCACTTTGCCAGATGGGTTTCTGGAATGTGCCTCTGCGTGAACACTCCTGCAGGCTGAGGCAATGTTTTGATGGCTTTTTCCCCAAAAAAATCCTGTGTGCAAACCACCAGGATTGGGTCTGAAACAGAATTCTGCACAATCCCCTGACACCTGCACACTTCCAGCAGTTATTGAGTGACTTGGAGCACAGGGCGGGGGGGAGAAAACGTATCAAATATCTCATCTGCTCTCAGATGACAACTATCTCAGATGAGCAGCTAATAAAACGTCTTCTGGATGGTTTTGTCACCATCTTTCTGATCCTTTCTGCACTTCCGGACTCTCCAGCTCCTCCCTCCCGGGACTACATCTCCCATCATGCTCCGCCATGCACGCCGCCGGCGCGGTGACGTCACGGGGGCGGGGCCTGAGGCTGGCGGTGCCGGCGCGGAGCTCCGTGTCCCGGCGGACATGGCGGCTCCGCCTCAGCCCCGGCGGAACCTCGCACCCCGACTCACAGCGCCGCAGCCTCCCATCTTCCAGGCGCGGGGACCCCTGCTCAGCCAGCTCCGAGCCCTGGACAGCGCCGTCCTCATCGGTGCGTGAGGGAGAGGGGGGAGACGGCTGCGGGGAGGCAGCGGGGGTACCTGAGGGGGGTCTCTCAGGGGGGCCTCAGGGCCTCAGGGGTTCCTTCAGAGACGTTCCCTCAGGGCTGTTTGTTAGAGGGGATCCCTCAGAGGGGTTCCCTAAGAGGGGGTTCTTTAGTGGGTTCCCTCGGTGGGTTCCCTAAGAGGGGTCCCTCAGAGGGGTCCTTCAGGGGTTCTCTCAGTTGGTTCCCTCAGTGGGATCCCTCAGAGGGGGTCCCTCCGTGGGGTCCCTAAGAGTGGCTTCCTCAGAGGGGTTCCCTAAGAGAGGATTCTTTAGTGTTCCCTCAGTGGGTTCCCTAAGGGGGGGTCCCAGAGGGTTCCCTCAGTGGGGTCCCTTAGGGGGTTCCTCAGTGGTTTCCCTCAGTGGGGTCTCTCAGTGGGTCCCCTCAGCAGGAACAGCCTCATCCTGTCTGCAGTCTCCCATCCTGAAATGTGCTGCACAGTTAATATAAAAAAAATGAGTCGGGACCTTTCATTTGAAGATGCTCTTACAGGAAGGAGTAATCCACTCCCGTGATGTTCCTTTAGGAGAAACGGGCTCTGGGAAGACCACTCAGATCCCTCAGTACCTTTATGAAGCAGGAATTGGCCGCCAAGGCATCATTGCTGTGACCCAGCCCCGCAGAGTGGCTGCAATATCCTTGGCTACCAGGGTGTCAGATGAGAAGAGGACAGAGCTGGGGAAGCTGGTGAGTTGCCTGACTAAGGCTTCAGAGAGCTGGTTTAGTGCTGCAAGTGTTGGTGGGACTGTTACTTTCCTGAGTGAGACAAAAAAGAGCCCCAGGGGTAAAAGATAATCATTTAGTGCTGTTCTTACGTGGGGCATGTTTGATTACACCTCTGTGGTGTTCTGATTATTTTCTGTGTTCCTCCATTTGAAAAAAATGCTGGTTAATGAGTAAACAAACAAAAAAAATACTGGAATTGCAATATTGCAAAAGATCCCATTGCTCCCTGTATCACAAGTGACCATCCAGGAGAGAGAGCAGTGTGCTGTGAGAGAAAAGGGCAGGAAAAAGACTTCCCCTGCATAAAGTCTTTGGAGGGCGTGCAGTGGCTTCTAGCAGGGGAGGGAGGAGGGGAAAGCTGGGGGATTTGTGGTGAGCTTCTGGTGGAGAAAAAGCCATTTGGGGTACAGTGTTGAGAGCATCTTCTGGGTGGGTGGTTAGATTTGCTCACAGACTGCAAATACACAGCCTGACATTTTCTGGGGTCTCCCTGGAGCTCTGGTTGGCTCTGGCTGAAGCATTCAGCAGAGATGCTTTGCTGCCCTTCCCTGTGGTGGGATGGCAGTGGCAGATGCAGGTGACTTTGTCCCTTGTGTGCTGGTCACTGCCTCAGGTTGGGTACAGCGTGCGCTTTGATGACCTCACATCTGAGGAAACCAGGATCAAGTCTCAACGGATGGGATGCTGCTCCGTGAAGCTATTGGGGACCCCTGCTGAGGAAGTACAGTGTGGTCATCCTGGATGAAGCCCACGAGAGGACAATCCATACTGATGTGCTCTTTGGGTGGTGAAAGCTGCACAAAAGAAACGAAAGGAACTGGGCAAACTGCCACTGAAGGTGTGTGTGTGCCCCTGGGATGACAGTGAGGGGCAGGGGTGGGCTTTCCCCAGAGCCTTTGGAATTTCCCCGGCTGGTTTCCTGTCCCTAAAAACCCCTGTAGAACTTCTGATGTGTGGGCATCACATGGCACGTCTGAACGAGGCCCCTGGTCACCTCCTCATTGCCTTGTTTCATAAGAGCCCCTTGGGTGGGAGCTATGGACTTGATGGGGGAGGTTTTGGCAGCCTGGATCCAGGTGCTCTCTGTCTTATTTGGCAGCTGCAGAACGTGCTGAAGAGTGGGGAAGGAGTGGCACACGTGTGCCAGGTGCACAAGAACTGATGTGAGCACACAGTGAGGTGTGTGAGGATGCTGGGTTGATGGGGAAGGCACCAGGGGACTTGGCACTGGGTCATTCAACAGAGATGTGCAGCCTGGCTTTGTGGGAACTTGGGTCTTTCTGTTAAATTTTGGAAGAAATCTTGGCTTGTTTTATCACACCAACACATCATGCTTGGGTGGTACCAGACCTGAGGGTTTTAACAAGGAAACATCACTCCCTTCAGTCCCAAACTCTTCTGCTTTTGCTGTTCTGAGCATAAATCTCAGTCATAGGAAGCTGCTGGCTGGTTCTGACAGGTAGGGGTCTAAGCTGCAGTGCTTCTGCTCCCACTGAAGGTGATCATCAGTCAGCTACCATGGATGTTGACCAGTTCTCCAGTACTTCAATGGGGCTCAGTTCTCTATTTAGAAGGCCGGCAGCATCATCCCATCCAGATCTCTACACCAAGCAGCCTCAGAGTGATTATCTCCAAGCAGCACTGGTCTCTGTCTTCCAAATCCACCAGTATGGTTCCTCCCCTCAGGTTTCTGCTTCCCCATGGACTGTTGGTCAGAGGGCTCAGAGGTTCCTGTGGCACAGGATGAGGTTTGAGCTTGGTGCTGCTGCAGTCAGAGGGGTCTCCTGCAGGAGAAGGGATAGCTGGGGAGCATGCTGGGATCGTGACTTGGACTGGCTCAAGGAAAGGGTTGACAACTGCTGTGTTGTTCCAGAAATAGAAGGATTGGAAGTGGTCAACTATGCAGAGCTTTGGTGGGAAACCCAGGCATAAGCTTGTGGTGGCAGGGAGATGATTCTAAGGTGCTGTCATGCCTCAGAGCAAGCAGAGGTCTGTTAAAAATAGGCATTTTGTGACTAAATGTTTGATTGCAAACTGCCAGGTGGTTAAATCATTAATTTAAGCTGTTAGCTACTCTGCATGTGGTGCCTTGAGGGTGCTGCTGTTGTTGGGATTTTGGGACTTCAGGTACAGGTTGAAAGGGAACTGCTGAGCAGAGCTCTCTGGTGTCCACTCATACCCAACACCCAAATGTTTCTCTCTCCTGAGTTTTGTGTAGTTAGTGACTTGTGTCTGAGTGTGTGCTGGCTCTCCTGTGTGCGTGTGCTGGGCAGTTAATTAATGAAATACTCATGGGACCTTGGATTATTCCTCCACCCATTAAAACTCAGTCTTGAAACACACAGCTTATCCTTCACCTCTGGAGAATCCATCAGGAACTTCACACCTTGCACACCACGTGTGTCTTTTCTTTTTCCTTACCTGCTTTGCTGTCAGGACACCCCCTCATTACAGTCCAACTCTCCCACCCTATCCCAACATCCTAACTCCTCACTTGCTTTTTCCTCTGGCTGCAGGAAGCCCCCTCTTCCCAGGACATCCTGGTCTTCCTGACTGGTCAGGAAGAAATTGAAGCAATGACCAAGACCTGCAGAGACATTGCCAAGCACCTCCCCGAGGGCTGCCCACAGATGGCAGTGATGCCTCTTTATGCTTCCCTGCCCTACTGCCAACAGCTCCGTGTCTTTCAGGCTGCCCCTAAGGTGAGAGAGGCTGAGGGATGAGTTTGTTTGCTTGGAAGGAAGATGGAAAAGTTTCAGGGGTTTGAAGTGGTTCTGTGCTGGTATTAATGGTGTGCACTGGCTTCAGGCTGAATGGTTCCAGTGTGATGCCAGATAATGCAACTGGGATGTGTGTATCAGATGCATGCAATGTGGTCATCCAGGACCATAAAAGGAAGTAAAGGATTAAGGGGAGTGAAAAGGGCAGAGGAATTAAATTTTATCCTATTTCATAAGGATTTTATGTCCTTATCACAAAAAAGCTACAGGGCCAAATCCTCAGAGAGCTAAAACCAGGGTGTGTTCCACAGGGCTGTCAGAAAATGGATTTGTGCTGCCTCAGGCTCTTCTGTTACCTTTCCAGCAGATCAATAAGCTTTCAGATCTTGTTACAGAACATGAAACCAACATGGTTTAAAGACATTTTGATTCCAGCTGTCCTGTGCCTTGTTGCAAGAGGTTTAAGAACACGTTTTAGAAACTGATCAAGAACTAGAGATTATTTTAATTTAGGAGAGCTGGCCTAGCAGGCAGGACATGGCTACAGTTACACACAGCTTGCCGAAAGTAACAGTGATTTCTTGGTGGCAACTTGAGTTGGTTCTTCCTTCCAGGGCTGTCGCAAAGTGATTCTCTCCACCAACATTGCTGAGACCTCCATCACCATCACAGGAATCAAGTATGTTGTGGACACAGGCATGGTCAAAGCAAAGAAGTACAGCCCTGGTGAGGAGTTCTGAGGGGCAGTGCAGGGATTCTTCCCAGTTCTGTACAAGTTATGAGAAGCAATGAGCCCCACTGAGAGTTAATTTCAAACCCCCTCTGCACTGTCTAAAATAACCTCTGAAAGTTTAGGTGTGGGGGTTTGGGTTTGGGTTGTTTTGTGGGGTTTTTAAGCACCAGCAATGCAGGGGTAAAAATCTATCAGATCTCTTAATGGGCACAGTGCATGATTCTTGCCTTGGGTTGAAGGTTGAACCCAAAACCTGAGCTGGGTGGGATGGGATTTTTTGTCATTAATATCCAAGTTTTGTTTTTCCAAGCTGTTTGTTATGCAGAAGGTGACTGAAATGATGCTTTTCCATGCACAGAAATTGGCCTGGAAGTGCTGGCAGTCCAGAGGGTGTCAAAGGCTCAGGCTTGGCAGAGCGGCAGGAGGAGAGCAGGGAGAGAGAGTGGGTCTGCTACCGGCTCTACACAGAGGATGAGTTTGAGAAGTTTGACAAAATGACAGTTCCTGAGATACAGAGGTGAGAAAAGAACCCTGCTACCAGCACGCTTCTCACCACACCTCCTGTGTGTGCTGTTGCAGCTGGAACTGCCTAAACTGAACAGCAAAGCTGGATCTACACTTGACTTCTTCCTTAAAATGAACTCTGGAGATTAAGCAGAAAAACCAGGAGGCATTTGCTCAGGTGGCGTTTGGGCTCCAGACAAGCAGGAGCAAGTTTTCTTGACTCTCCTCCAAAAACTTGGACTTGCCTCTTACCCTTCATGGCTTTGGAAGTAAAACTTCACCAGCCAGCATTAGACTAGATCTGTCAAATTGCAGCACAGGTCTGAGGACTCCAGCTCAGCTTATAAGCAAAAAAAAAAAAAAAAGAGGTGGGAGAGGAGAACAATCCAACCTCAGCTTTTTTTCTGCCTCTGCAGGTGTAACCTGGCCAGTGTGATGCTTCAAGCTCCCTGGCCCTGAGAAATTCCCAATGTCTACCTTTGACTTCATGTCCAAACCATCTCCTGGTAAGTGGTCACAAAAAAAAATGGAAAAAATTACAAATGAGTCATGAGAAATTGCTTGAAAATTTTTTTTTGAGGCCAGCCAGATAGATAAAGGTGAGGGCTGGGGAAGGGGAGCTGTCTCCTGCAATCTTGTTCTGCTGGTCCAGATACATCTGAGGTTCATGTCACTGCTTCATTTCTTGTGCTCAGCCCCATCAGAGCAGCCACAGTTAAAGAACAGAAAGCTGGGGAGCTCAGCTGCCAGAGCAGGGAGCAGTTTTGAGACATAAAGAATGTGAAGTTGGGCCTTAACTGCCAAGGGAAAACCAGAGAGAATCTCTCACAACATCTGCTCAGAGCTATATAGATGGCAGCCTTAGTTTTGCCTCTGGTTTTGCTGCTTTAAATTGGGAAAAATTATTGTCCCACTGGATAGAGGGGGGATAACATAACCCACAGCTTGAGGCTTTGATTTCTCTCTGGCCAGGAGAGAGGCAGTGGTGATGCTCAGATCCCTGCTAGTGATGTTCACAGCCTGGATTCCTTGCTTTGAGCAGATGCTATCCAAGCAGCAATTGAGCAGCTGACCTGCTGGGAGCTGTTGGAAGCAAGAAAGGAAGAATCAGTTTGTCCTGACCCCCCCTGGAAGGAAAGATGGCAGCCTTTCCACTGGAACCAAAGTTCTCTAAAGTAAAATTACAGAAAAAAACCTGGCTAATTTCTCTCTCTGTACTCTTCCCAGTACTATTGGCATTTCTCTTTCCAGCTCCTTAAAGAAGGTCTGGAATTTGGGGTGGCTGCTGCTGTGCTGGTTTATCTGCAGTCTCATTAGTGAAGCACAGCTTTATTTTCAGCAGCTGTGCAGGCTTGCTTGTCATTTGTCTTGTAATTCAGGGAGTCGTTTCAAAAGGTGATTTCTTTCCTCTGGCATCTCTGACACTGAAACAAGACCAATTCCCCTGCAGTTTCTGGGATTCCTGGCAGCACTGTTGAGCACTTCTGTGATGTGTTTGCTGCTGTAATTGATTTTACTCACCATGTTTGTACTCTGTATGACCTGGCCAGTCAGGAAAAGCATGGCAGTTGCTGCTAAATGTGCTTGGTGGGCCCATCAGAGGATATACAACTGCCTCAAGGCCCAGATGTTTATGGAATTATCCTAAACAATGCTCAGTGAAGTTCCTGGGCTGCTGGTGGCAGAGAAGTCTGGTTTTGGTTGACCAAAATCAGTTTTGTTTTGTGATTTGCAGACCATCCTGCCTGTCCCCCAAACATCTCCACTGCACAGAGGAATGATCCTGGACCATTCGATCGGCACTGCTAGGCAGTGGACAGTGTACTCTCTACCAGCACTCCAGCGCCGCAAGGGACGGAAAGTGCCATATCTGTCAGGGAGAAAATTCATTCTCCAAGTGAGGGGGATCACCTCATTTCCTGCTCAGTCATCTTACCAGGGCCCTTTCAGAAATGGTTCCAAATTGTGCAAACAAGGTAAGGACCGTCTTCAGCCTCTGATTCTGGGAATTGCGAGGGGGGAGGACTGCACCATCTGCCATCCTGGCAGTGGAACCTGCAAGTGAGGAGAAGAAGGGCTCATCTCTGCCTTTACAATTTGGGTAACTGGGAGAAGCTGTTCAAGTTGGCTGAGAAGGACCCCTCAGAAAGCTTGTAGCATTAACAACTGGTATATCCAAAGCTTCTGTTCAGCTCTAAACCTCCCCGTGCATCCAGCTGGAAACAGGATGGGAGTGGGAGAACGTGTTGGGATTTCGCCTTGGTAACATCCTCTAGAACATGGCTTTGGGCAGGATCCATGGCAAGAAACACTGAGTATGTTTACAAGCAGATTTTGATTTATCCCACCCTATAAACTCGTGGGTTTGATTTGTGGATCTGAAGACTCCTGTACCCTGTCCCTTGCAGCATCTGTTATCCTCATGATTTGTTTTCACCACCTGTGGGAAGAACAAGTGCTTTTTTCACAGCATTGGTGACCTTGCAGAGTGATTCTGAGTGGAAGAGAACAACAACGTCTGTTTCCTTGGCACTTGTGGGGAGGGGATGTAGTCAGACATTGTCCCACTTAGGGGGTAGATAACAGGGACAAGGAAAGGGTTGGCACCTTGCTCTGAGAAAGATTTGTGTTTGGAGGACTTTGTTTTTCATGGTATCCAGAGACTGTCTGTTCTTGGGTGATGAAACTGTCCCTTCTAACTGCTGGTGTCTCTGCTGCAGGAATGGTGCAAAGAGAACTTTGTGAAACAGCAGGAACATGTTGCTTGTGTCAGATGTCAGAGCTCAACTCAGGAACATTGTGTCAAGGTAACTTGTTGCCATCTGTGATGTGTCTTTGTTTCACCTGTTCATGTTTTTCTGTTTGTCCCCAAACTGATTTTTGCTGTGCTCTGGACACCAGGGGAGTGAGAAAACGTGGCTTTGTTTTCAGCCTCCTATAAAATGCTAGTTAGAATTCCTGACTTTGCAGCTGCATCCCAGAATCTCAGAGCTGCAGGTGCAGTGCATCAAGAGGAGAGGAGGGGAGCCAGAGGCTGACCAGGTAAAGCTCAGGTTTTCCTAAGGAATTTTGCTGCTCTAGTGCAGTGTGATAGAGCTGTGTGTGCCACTGAGCGATGTCAGTCTCTGCAGCCCATGCTGGCTGGCTTCTGGCACCTTGAATTTACCAGCAGCTTTCACACACAAACACTGTTCCTGTCACAGGGGAAAGGCACAGGGTGGGAGCTGCTGCTGAATTCCTTGTGGTCTGTACATGGCATGGGAGCCACCATTGGCATTCCTGCAAAGGCTCCTTGGCCTCAAACTCAACTTCTAGAAGGGAGAGACTTGCTCCATTTGCAGCTCTTTTGCTTGCTGTTAGATGGAATTAAGCCTGACACCAGCTGAATTCATAGACTCATAGAATTTCAGGGCTGCAAGTGGCCCTTAAGATCATCCAGTTCCCAACCCCCAACCCACAGCTCAGGCTGCTCAGACCCCTCTCCAGCTGGCCTTAAAAACTTCCAGGGTGGGGCTTCCACACCTCTCTGGGCAACGTGTGCCAGGGTCTCACCACCTCATGGGGAAGAACTTCTCCTAACATCCAGTCTAAATCCTGAATCCATTCCCCCATGTCCTGTCACTCCCTGACATCCTCAGAAGTCTCTCCCCAGCTTTCTTGTAGCCCCTTCAGACACTGGAAGGCCACACTAAGGTCTGCTCAGAGCCTTCTCCTCTCCAGACCTGAACAACCCCAACTCTCTCAGTCTGTCTCCATAGGAGAGGTGCTCCAGCCCTCTGAGCATCCCCATGGCCCTTCCCTGGACACTTCCCAGCACATCCCTGGCTTTCTTGTGACAGGGGCTGCAGACTGGACGCAGTGCCCCAGGTGGGGCCTCAGGAGAGCAGAGCAGAGGGGGAGAATCCCCTCCCTCAGCCTGCTGACCACGCTTCTCTTGATGCAGCCAAGGATCTTGGTCCAGCTTCCTGGGCTGCCAAGTGCACACTGATGGCTTGTGTTGAACTTTTAATCCCACCAGCACTCCCAAATCTTTTTCCTCAGGGCTGCTCCCAAGCCAGTCACTTCCCAGCCTCTACCGGCGCTAATTCTTGGCCGCCTTACATTCCCTACGCTTGCAGGAATTTCTCAGGCAATATTCCCTGAGCTCTGAATCCCTCCAAAACAGGCCCACGTGTCCCTCTGGAGGCTGCACAACCCCCCTGACTCCCTCTTGTCTCTCTGGCTGCCAAACAGCTCTCCATGCCCATCGAGTCCTCCCGCTCCGACACCGGCAGCGTCCGCCGCTGCCTGGCTCACAGCCTCTTCATGAACGCCGCCGAGCTGCAGCCAGACGGCACCTACAGCACCCTGGACTCCCACCAGGTGGTGAATATCCACCCTTCCTCTGTTCTCTTCCACTGCAAGCCAGCCTGCGTGGTGTACAACGGGCTGCTGCACACCAACAAGTGCTACATGAGGGACCTGTGCGTGGTGGATGCCGAGTGGCTGTACGAGGCAGCGCCCCAGTACTTCCGCAGGAAGCTCCGCACAGCCAAGAACTGACCTCTGCTTGAGGGACTGAATGGCCTTAAAGGTTCTTGAATCATCAAGGGTTTGTGCCTTTTGCTCTGGTGTTTCTTCCCCTTCTGCCTCCCACGACCCCCTCCCAGTTTATGCTTTGGTTTTTCCATTGGAAGGCTGGAGCTTGGCGTTGTCAAGAACCTCAGATTGACCATTAGTGTCTCTTCTTTTCTCTGCCATTTACCGATCTCTTCCTGGTGAAGGAAAGTGGCAATACCAAACCTAGTTGTCTTTTTAAGTACTGCAATTAAGAAAATAGTGCCACTAAGTCTATTCTTTAATGTGAAAGAAAGTGGAGTTATTATATTGCCACTGTGAGGTGGTAGTGGGAAAAACGTAGGTAGTTTCTAAACGATATCCTAAGTATTTTTTAAATACCTCTCTGGGAGAGGGAACTCCAGTTTCAGCAGTCTAGTAATTTAATAATATGTAGTACTATGTAGTTATCATATGCAGTGTATTATAATTTGTAGGAATTTATACAGATTTTTGGGTGAGTGGAATAAAAGGTGTCTGAAAGGGTGTGGGTGGGGAAGCTGCTCTGCAGACCATGTTACCCTCAGTGTAACATGGGGTTAGGTTATATGGACTGTGGTGGGATTGTGGTGTTTGGGCCTTGTATCCTTCAAATAGCAACTTTTCTTTTTTAATAAAAAAAAACTTATGAGATTAATAGTGCTGCATCATGGCTGTTGTCAAACTCCTTTTGCTCAGGGAGAGCTGCTGGCTTTGCTGGTGACCTGTGGGGACAACCTGCATCTGGCATGTACTAATTAGTCCTTTCTGGTTACACAACACATTGTGAGATGCCTTTTCTTTGGCCTCCAGGATTGGCTTGCTTTGTGTTCCCCTCAGAAAACTCTGTCCTTTAGTTTATTTTTTTATTGACTGAAATGCCACTCGTGCTGATCTGCAAATCTGTGTCTCCCAACGAGGGTAAGTAGGTACCCAGTGAACTCAGGTAGGTAGGGACCCCTCTCACAGCCTGTTCTGGGAAGGGTGACACAGAATGTCTGCAGGGGGGCAGTGGAAATGCATCCTGGCTGTATAGAAGGCTCCAGTTTTGTGTTGGTATTTCAGGAGTACCCAGCTATTCAGCTGTTCTCACTCACACGAGTTTGCAGGGAATTACCAAAGCCCTGTTAAGATGTGTGTCTTGGGTTTACAGACTCTGCATCTGTAGGGGAAAATGGAGTATGTGTGCACAGTTTGTTTGGGCAGTCCAACTGACATCCTTTTAGGGCAAGGGGGGGTGAGTGTTTGTTTAGAACTAATTTGTATATTTTTCCCAAAATAAAGAAGCCATGGCAAAAACCCAAGTTGGGAGCATTGTTCTGTGTGGCACAAAAGCTGTGAGGATGGAAGAAATGCTGACAGGAGATTCAGGTACAATTCCCAGCCTTTTCTTGTGGGAAAAGTTCCAGTCATTCCCCAGTTCTTGTGGGAATGACTTCACTGGGGCAGTCTGAGGTGTTTGTGTGATGATGTTAATGTGGTGTCAACGTGGTGGGGTGTTACTGAGGGGGTGGCATGGATGCTGTGGGGTGACACGTGTGGTGGGGTGGTATGGATCCTGTAGGGTGGGGTGGATGCTGTGGGGTGGGGTGGATGCTGTGGGGTGGCGTGGATGCTGTGGGGTGGTATGGATCCTGTACGGTGGTGTGGATGCTGTGGGGTGGATGCTGTGAGGTGGGGTGGATGCTGTGGGGTGGATGCTGTGGGGTGGCATTGATGCTCTCCTGCTGTGAGAAGGTCCCTTGCAGTGAGAAGCTTGGGGCCTTTTCTGCTTCTACTCGATAGAATTTATTCCAGTTTGGGGACAAAGGGAACACTTTATGCTAAGAGAGTTTGTCAATCTTCCCCTTAGAATATTTACTGCTAAAGGAGCAAACAAAAGCAGCAGACGCTGAGTAAACAGCTGAGCTCATTCCAGTGCTCCCTGTGCGCTGCTTTGCCCTGTTGCCCCTCAGGGGGAAGCACCGCCATTTCCCCACACCCCTCAAGCCTCCTCTGCGCCTTCCCCACTACCCCAGCTGTCCCTAAGCCCTGTGCCCCTTCCACATTTTCCCTTTTTTTACCCCCGATGGGCACTCCCGCCTCCGCCTTCCTTTCCTCCGCCTTCCTTTCCTCCGGGGCCGGGACTCGAACCCGGATCTCCGTTCCGCCGCGGGGGCCGCCGGGGCCGCTGCTGGCGGAAGGGGGTTGCAGTTCCGGGGCCTCCCGTGTGTCCTCTCCCGCCGCACCATGCTGCTCGCACGGGCCCTGCGCGCTGCCGCTGCCCTGAGCCCTCCGCTCCGGCACCCGCCCCGCCGCCTCCTCCTCCTCTCCCCGTCCTTCTCCTTCTCCTCCTCCTTCCCCCGCACCCTCCTGCCGGCACCCGCCGCCTCCCCGCCC
The DNA here is from genome assembly GCF_003957555.1 of Calypte anna. NCBI lineage: Eukaryota > Metazoa > Chordata > Aves > Apodiformes > Trochilidae > Calypte > Calypte anna. The sequence continues at coordinate 678,056 of NC_044264.1, forward strand.
TTGGTCCGCTCCCTATGGCAGCTGGGCGGCAGCGGGCGGACCGGGCTGCTCCGCCCGAGGAGGGGCTCGGCCGGCGGAGTCTCGTGTGGCTGCGGCGGGCTCCACACCGAGGGTGAGAGGGGAGAACCGGGACGCCCTGCCTTCCCCTGCCCTGCCTTCCCCTGCCCTGCCCTCCTCTGCCCAGCCCTCCCCTTCCCCTTCCCCTTCCCCTTCCCCTTCCCCTTCCCCTTCCCCTTCCCCTTCCCCTTCCCCTTCCCCTTCCCCTTCCCCTTCCCCTTCCCCTTCCCCTTCCCCTTCCCCTTCCCCTTCCCCTTCCCGCCCTGCCCTCTCCTCCTCTGCCCTGCCCTGCCCAGTGGGAAGCCGGGGTCCCAGGGGCGATCTGAGGGGACCCGCAGTTGGCAGGAGGGGAGGGAGCGCTCCCACCTTTGGGGGAGGATGTGAAGGGTCCGGTTTTAGGGAGGGGGATGGAGCGGTCCCTACCCCCCCAGGAGACCCTGGGGATGGGAGGATGCTGAGTGCTTGGGGTGGAGATGAAAGGGGAGCCCTGTTTCGGGGGAGGAGGTGGTGTGAGGGGAGGGGGGTTGGAGGTTGGGGTTTGGGAGGGGTGATGGTGATGGTGGTGGTGGCTTTCCTCACCCTCCCGTTTCCCTGCCAGGTGACAAAGCCTTCGCGCAGTTCCTGACGGACGAGATCAAGGAGGAGAGGAAGATCCAGAAGCACAAATCCCTGCCCAAGGTGTCGGGAGGGTGGGAGCTGGAGGTGCACGGCACCGAGGCCAAACTGGTGCGGAAGATCGCGGGGGAGAAGTGAGTGTGGGCTCGGGGTAACAGCCAGGAACCCGGTTTCTCCATGTTCCTCCTGGCTGTGTCACCTGGGTGTTGCTGAGGCTCTTGATTTTCCCATCTTGGTTCAAAGGAGCCTTTTTCTTTTTTTTTTTTTTTTTTTTTTTTTTCCCTTTTACCTTTTTGCTCTTATACCTTGTGTGTTACAAAGTTACCTGCAGTCTTCCCCAGTTAAAAATAACAGCTCAGGGCAGTGAAACTTGAAAAATTCATGTTAATGAAAGCAGCTGGAGGAAGGCAGCTTCATTCCAGTGTGTGTTGTACACTGCAGCACCTGGTTTTCCTGACAGTGTGTGGATTCCACACCAGTAACACTGCCCTCCAAGAAAAGCTTCAAAAAGAAGACATTCTGATAGTTGTTTTTTCCGTGTGTGCAAAGTAACTGTTTTTGTTTCTTCTGTAGGATAACGGTTACATTCAACATCAATAACAGCATTCCACCCTCGGCTGAGGAAGAAACACAAGAAGAGCAGAAACCTGACGAGCAGGAGGTAAATTTACTCTTGATTTGCACTTCAGTGACAGGTACAAAGAGGGAAATTAGAACCCTGCCTGTAAATGTCAGGGGTTGTTTTCCTCTCACCTGATACTTGGGAGCATTAAGTCACAAAATACAGATTATTATGGGCTGGCTGTCGCTGCTCTCTGCAGCAGAAAGGCAGAACAGGGTGAGAGGGCTCTCTGAGAGGTGAGAGGAACTTGGATATCAGTGCAATGACATGAAAAGGTATTCAGGGGACTTCACTTGTATGGTTCTGTTGGTCAGAAGCGTCTCATTCCAGTTAAAGTGACTGTTTAGGAAAAATACTGGTGAAACCTGTGACTGAGCAGTCCTGTGTGAGGCAGCTGGCTTCATCTGCAGTGACACAGAGACTCCAGACAGAGGGTGACAGAGAACAGTGCAGGAGGGGCTGTGCTGCACTGCCAGCACTTTGGCTCCTGTTCACATTCTGATGCAACTCTTCTCTTTTTCAGCCTGATCTTACATCAACTCCCAACTTTGTTGTGGAAGTAATAAAAGATGATACAAAACAGACCCTTGTTTTTGACTGCCATTACCCTGAAGATGAGGTGAGTATCAGACTGGTCCTGTGTCTGCTGGACCAAACTCTGGGTGGTGACTGGCTGCACATTCCCTGCTTGTAGTGTGACTCTGCCACTGTTGATTCTCACTGCTCCACAGTCTGCTGCTTTGCAACTCTGCAGACATGGCAGTCTCCTTTTTTAACCCAAAAAAACCCCTTTGTGCTTGCAAAGAACACTGTGTAGGGAGGAGATGTTCCATGGCACCCCTCACATCCTGCCCTGGCATTTTTGAGCAGCCACTTATTCCCAGTTGGTTGCTTTACACTGGGGAAGGGAGGTATGGCAGAACTTCAGTAGCACCACAGCTTCAGAGGGGTGAATGGGAACAGCCAAAAGAAGAGCAATTTGTGTCAATAACTCCCAAATTCTGTTGCTATGGGGTGTGACAAAGTAGGGATTAAAAAAAAAGAGTGGGAGGAGACTAAAACTGAGAGCTTTGCTTCAGACTGATCTTTGTGTTTTATTTTGTAAACCTTAACAGATGCTTTATGCAGCCAGTCGTAGCTGAGAAGGGTTAGACAGATTTCAGAAGAGAGATTCAGAACCAGGTGGAAGAGGTTCTTACATCTCTGTACAACTCAGGCTGCTGACTTCCATCAGGTCACTGCTGGTATCTGACACCTTGGGGCATTTCCTCTGTTCTCCTCTGAGTCAGTGCTTATCTCCAAGGCAGGCGTGGCCAGGGAGAGGCACAGCTTTAATACAGCCTTGGGGCTTGGCCTGCAGTGCAGTATTGTTTGGGGATGGGATGGCTGAAGGGGCCTTGTGGTCAGAGCTAACACAAAGCTCACATTTTTATCTCCTGCTTCAGATTGGACATGAAGGAGAGGAAGAAAGTGATATCTTCACGATTCGGGAGGTCAGCTTTCAGCCCACTGGGGAGTCAGACTGGAAGGACACCAACTACACCCTCAATACTGATTCCCTGGACTGGGTGAGTGCTGCAGAGTAACACGGCTGCAGAGGGCACTTGGGTGTAACCTGTCTGGCTGTCCCTGAGCTCCTGGGGTAGGAATGAGTCCTGTCCTGGATGTCTGAGATGGGGAACTCCCCTGCTCTGCCCCAGTGTTCCATCAGGTCCTGGTTCTGCTGCAAACCCAGGAGTATTACATGGTCCCAGGAGCTGTGCTGGTGGCACTGTTGGCACACAGGCACACTGAAATTTGTTCTGTTCCAGGCTTTACAGGCTGATTTCCCAGCAGCTATGTGACACTTGAGAGAGGCTTTGGCTTTTGGTCCCTTTGGTTACCTTTGACTCCTAATTTTGACTTTTAATTTTGTCTTTGACTCTTTTGATCCCTGTAGTTAACAGTGACACTCACAGATACCACAAGTAGATGCCTTTGTTTTCAGGATCTCTTTTTATAGCTGTGACATCTGCTTGTATGTTCTCATTGCCAAGCTTTCAGAGCATTAAATCTGAGTTGGAGGCTGTGAATTGTGTGACTGAAACTTCACTCCTAGAGTGCATCTCTCTGGGAAGCATTCATGTCAGAACTGGTTGGTGTGCTCTAGAAGATCCCATTGTTTTGTTGGGTTTATTTCCTCTCTGACCTGAAAATGAATTTAAAATGTGTCTGACTGGTGATCTATTCAGATTACACAGTCCAAAATGAATCATTTGCTCAGTAACACTGGTTTAATAAAGGAAAAAACCCAAACAGAAAGAGGCCCACCACAAAGGGGATGAGGAGCTGCTGAGCCTCCTGCAGGAGGCAGGCCTGGTCTTCCTGGGGGAAAGCAATGCTGTGGGACAGCTCACAAACTAAAAAGTTTTCTTGTTCACTCCTTCCAGGCTCTGTATGATCATTTAATGGATTTCCTGGCTGATCGAGGAGTGGACAACACCTTTGCTGATGAGTTAATAGAGCTCAGCACTGCACTGGAGCACCAGGAGTACATCAAATTCCTTGAAGACCTTAAAAGCTTTGTGAAATGTCAGTAGGTTAGGCTAGAAAACTCATCTTCAAGGGTGGGTATTCCACAGCTCTACTCCAGCCAGCAGTACCCAAATATATCTTCACACCAGATCTGGAGAGTAAGTACCTTTGAGGTTGGAGAATGAGGATTCTCACTCTTATTTGGGGTTTTGTATTTATGTTGCAGCCCAGATCAAGTTCTCTCACCACTGGAATTGCCTCACCCTACCTGATGGTTTTTGTACAATTCAGAATGAATGTGAAGAATAAAATCTGCTCAACATATCACTGAAAAGTGGAGATTTCTGTTCTTCCTGTTGTACCACTGCTGACTAGAGGGCTGCTGTAAAAAAACATTGTTTTTTTGTCTGTGCCTTCAGCCAGTGTTGGTGCAGCTGCTGGCAGAGCTGTTGCTGGCCTCATTTTCTCCAGGGAGAGTGGTTCCAGCTACACCCTGTGCCTTCCATCAGAGCTGTGGCAGGAGGAGGAATTTTCCAGGCCAAGCAGTGCTAGTTACAAACATGAGTCTCACTCTAGAAATCCTGACTGTCCTGGTGTTAGGGAATAAAATTTAACATTGTGCTTGAGGAGCTGTTTTGGAAGGGATGTGACACCATCACCTGTTAGTATTAATGGAGCTATTGTAGGGAGGCTGGGGAACAACTGGGAGGCTGTGGCTGCTGCTGTCAGAGGCTGCAGCCACACTCCCACTCAGTCCCAAACCTCCAGTTGTTCCCTGAAGGTCATCCTGAGTTTAAGCAGCTGGGAGGTCACTGATGCATTGTTACAGGCTACAGGGAGGCTGAAGTAAACTAAGTATATTTATTTCAGAAGATATAGTGTGTCATTAAAAGTGCAGGGTGAGGCAGTACTACTGCCTTTTCAAGTATCTTTTGGCACAGAAGTTACAACTATATACATAAAAATAACTAGCAGCTCTCAGGGTGGTTTTTTAGTCTTGGAAGTCCTTCCAGTAGAAAAGCAGCAGCCAGGTCAGCTTAGAGGAGAATCGTCCAGGAGTCACAGACCTTTACAAAAGGTGAACAGAGAAGCTGTAGCACTGCATAAAGTGAATTATTAACGTTCAGCACTGAAATGCTCTGCTTCCTAATGCTGTCCTCACCCTGGAGGTTCACACACAGTGCTTTCAGGTGACCAGCAAAGCTAAGGAGGTGCTGGCTCACAAGGTGGTTTTGAAGAGGTATGGGTGAGCTTCTTGAGGAGACTTAAACTGAAGTGATTTTAAAAAGTTTTCTTTATGAACCACTTACCTAAGAGCAGCTCCACACAAGACCTGAAGTTGTTGGTGAAGGTGGGAGAAAGGTAAGGCACTAAAAATTGACAGGTCCTTGAAAGATCCCCTAATCCAGCAGTTTGGGCACACTGTAACATGGCTTTTCCTTCTACAGTTACTGATGCTCAAAACCATTTCCAAGGAAGTTTGTGGAACAACAGCAACACAAACCCCTGGGACTGATGGACTCGTGGGGCTCTCTCCCCACCTGATTGAGGAGTGGATCCCAGCAGAGCCCCTCTCCTGGAGCTTGGCATTCTGACTCACCGGGCAGCTCATGAGCAGAGTGGTTTCCTCCTCCATCCCAGTGGTCACTGTGAACTCCGGGTTGTGAGAGCACCTCTGGCTGTGCTCAGTCACTGTCTGCTCCAGGAGTGCCCTGAGCTTCTCTTCTGTCATGCCCTGAGGAAAAGTGAAGTACAAAGAAATCTTACACTGACCTTGCTGCCTCTGTGGCTTAAAACTGCCTCTTGGCAGCAGGCTTGGGCTCTCACAGCTTACACATCACTGGGTGCAGCTCACCTGGGTGCTGATGTACAACCCACACTGGCAAAGAACAGCGTGGTTCCTCACAGTCAGGTTGTTTCTAGAAAGAGGACACAGTGAGCATCATCACAACAGCCAGAAAAAAGGCAGAATTTAGCAAAACCCCTTAGATCATTGCTCATTTTTTTTTTCTTTTGGTGAAACAAACAGTAACAGCAGCCTCTGTTTACCAACTGCTTTTGCCTGTTCAAGCCCAGAAGAGTGGAGAACCTCATTCCAATGCCAAGGGCTTTCTTACTTCCTACACACTGGGCAGATGATCTTGTCACTGGCATCCAAACCCTCCAGCATGGCATTGAGACATTCCTCATCAAACTGCAGGCTCCTCTCATACTCTTCTATAAGTGACTGCTCTGCAAGAACACAGGAAAACACCCTCAGGATCTGGTAGGAACCTGAGGCAGAGCAGCACACAGGAAGCTGAGGCAGCTCCTGGCTTCTGAACTTTGCTTTCTTTGGGTCAGATTTCTACACTTGAGGAAATAATCACTGTTAGTTATATTTTTTTCTGGCTCAGTCTTTACCTGGTCTCAAGTGGGGAGGCTTCCTACTTTCCAACCAACAATTTAGAAGCTTTCCAAATTTATACAGATTCCCAACTGTCTTTTTTTCAGCTCTCAGAACAGTCAGGAAGGGTCTCAGTGTGTTAGAGGAGCCTCTTCTGTATCACGTGGTCTCCAAGAACCAAGGAGCACAGCAGTCTCAGCTGGGTTGGATTATCAGAAAGTCCAGAATATTACAAACCAGAGGGGTCAGAAAACATGCAGAGACTTTACCTTGCAAGATCAGTTCTTGTTGGATCTCCTCCAGCACTGCTAACTCATCGGGGTCCTCTTGCATCTGAAAGGTGCAGCAGTCAGTGACTCTCCCATCCTGGCTACTTTATCACTTCCAGCACCTGACTGAGCTGCCACTGCAACTTAAATTCACTCTGCTCATTCTTTGGTCAACCTCTGTATTTGCAGAGAAAAAAAAATAATCAAGTGCACCATGGAGAACAAACTGTGCTAAAGGGACCTGTGCAAAGCCAACCCTGGTGGGTCAGCACTCAGCCTTGCCAAAGCTTCTTCAAGCACTGAAGTGCTCAGGAGTGGTCAGTGATAAACCAGCTCTGAGAACTGCAAAGGAGGAACCTGCCCTCTGCTGCCGGGCACAGCAGCTTGTGGAGGAAGTAAAGAAGTTCCCCACTTGAGGGCTCCAAGCCCCACGCTGGCTGCAGGAAACCCAGAAACTCCTGAGTTTTGCCAACTCCAACCATCGGGAGGCTGAAGTTCCAGGTGCATTATCCAGGTAGCCTGTAACAAGCCAGAGGAGAAGAGGAGAAGAGCTCGAGGTGTGCCAGGGGAGGTTTGGATTGAGTCCTGGGAACCATTTTTTCCCCATAAAGTCTGTCAGGTCCTGCCCAGGGGTGGTGTCCCCATCCCGCTGTGGGGATGCGATGCTGAGGGCCCTGGCTCAGTGGTGGCCTCGGTTCTGGTTTGGACTCCATGACCCGGAAAGGTTTTTTTCCTACCCCAGGGGTTCTGTGGCTCGGAGCCGGTGCCGTGGGTCGGTACTGACCTGTGCCAGGGCCTCCCCTGTCCTGAGGGAGGGCAGCGTCTCCTGCCCGTCCTGCAGCGTCTGCCACTCCTGCTCCATCACCTCCTGCACCAGCAGCGCTGCCGGGCCGCACACCCCATCCCCGGCCCGGCGGTACCGGTCCAACAGCTTGGCCCGGCTGCTCCTCAGCCTCTCCATGCAGCGCTGGAGGGAGCAGAGCACAGAGAACGCGTCAGCCCCGCACCCAGGTGGGAGTCGGAACCCAAGGTCCGGTCGCATCCCGGAGGGGTGGCACTGGAGCGGGGGAACGGCCTCGATCCGCCCGGCACGGCGGTGCGGAGAGGTTCGGGGATGCGGCGCATCGGGTGCGGGCTGTCCCGCCGGGACACACCCAGGGGACAAACCGGTGTCGAGCTACGGGTGTGACCCTCCCGCCCCGCTCACCTTGCGGTAAGCCTCCTTCCAGGGCGGGACGGACGGGCCCCGGTACCGAGCGCGGGGCCATCGCGCCGCCGCCTCCATGGCGCTGCGGGATGGGGGGGGCAGCGCCTGTGCCTGCGCCGCGGGGCACGCTGGGAAATGTAGTCCGTGAGGAGAGCGGGTAACGGGGGAGGCGTGCGGGGGGAGGTGGGAGAGGGGGAGTGCCTCGGCCTGAGCCGCGGGGGACACCGGGAAATGTAGTGCGTGAGGCGTGAGGGGAGGCGGGGGGGAAGGCGGAGAGGGGGTGTGGGGGGGCAGCTTCACCTCCACCGCGGGGCACACGGGGAAATGCAGTCCGTGAGGCGTGAGGGGAAGCGGGATGGGGGGGGGGGGGGGGGGCAGCGCCTGTGCCTGCGCCGCGGGGCACGCTGGGAAATGTAGTCCGTGAGGCGTGGGGAGGGGCGGGGCGGGTCACGTGACGCGGATGGGGCGGTGCGGGTGACGCGGGGCCCGCGCGCCGCGGGGAGCAGCGATGGCGGCGGAGTGCGGGGCGGCGGAGGCGGTGGCGGAGCAGTGGCGCGCGGCCCTCCCGCAGCACGCGGTGCTCGGCCGCCTCCGCGAGCGCGCGCCCGGCCCTTCCCCGCACCCGCCCCGCACCCCCCTGATCCGAGACCTCCTGGTGGGTGCGGGGGGAGATCTCCTCCTCTGGGACCCCCACGCCCGCGCCTTCCACACCATCGCCCTCCGCCGCCTCGGAGGAAACGACCCCGCCGCGCTCAGCCGCTCCCAGGTGGGGCCCGGCCCGCAGCGGCTCCTCTGAGGGGAGCGGGAGGTGGGAGGGGGGGGTGCGGTCCCTGAAGGGCCCCGGGCGGGGGCTGAGCCTCCATCCCGCCCCTGAGGGGCTTTCCTCGGGGGCTGCGCTGGGCTGTGCGGGGGGAGAGGTTTGGCCTGGTTTGTTGGCGCTGCATGAACCGGGGTTCGGGCTGGGAGGGACCTCAAAGCTCCCCCAGTGCCACCCCTGCCATGGGCAGGGACACCTCCCCCAGCCCAGGGTGCTCCAAGCCCCATCCAGCCTGGCCTGAGACCCTGCCAGGGATGGGGCAGCCACAGCTTCCCTGGGCAACCTGGGGCTCAGCACTCTCATAATGAAGAATTTCTCCCTGATGTCTGACCTGAATCCCCCCTCTGCCGGTGTAAAGCCAACCCAGGTGCCACCCTCCTAGGAGCAGTTCTGGTGGCTTGTGCTTGACTGTCCTCTTTGTGCTTTCAGACCCTCCTCTGCATCAACCCCCCCCTTTTTGAGGTGTACCAGACACTGCTGAGCCCCACGCAGCATCACGTAGCACTCATTGGGACCAAGGGGCTCATGGTGCTGGAGCTGCCCAAGCGCTGGGGGAAGAGTTCTGAGTTTGAAGGTGGGAAATCCACGGTGAACTGTAGGTGGGTGACACCTCAGCTGCTTGACACCATCCTTGTCCTGCCCTCCAGATGGAGGTGGAAGGCATTGGCTGTATGGGGGGTTGTAGGGATGATCACAAAGTTTTTTGGCTCGGGGACTTGCTGGTTGTCAAGGGACCCAAATAAAGGACCTAAATTTGTGGAAAATGCTGAGGTGCTGGGGTGCTCCTCTGGGGTATTCTGTACCCTTCCTGGGCTCTTTTAGCTGAGGTAGCTAAAAGCACACGTCCAGGTGGAACTATAAAAGACTTCAAGCTAAAACTGCCCCTCCAGTGTTAAGAATAATACAGCTGATGGCTTTGAAACCTTTAATTTGGGGTTCTAGCTCCTCTCCCCTCCCTTCCCTTTAGGAATGGCCCCTGTTGAGTTTCTTGTGACTGTTTCTCCTCTGCATTCCAGCACTATTCCTATTGCTGAAAGATTCTTCACGAGCTCAACATCTCTGACCCTGAAGCATGCTGCCTGGTATCCCTGTGAGACATTGGAGCCCCACATTGTGCTTTTGACTTCAGACAACACTGTCAGGTAATAGAGCAGGTGGTAGTTGGTTATCTCAGGCTGATGCATTTTTTTTCACCAGATGATTGTGTCTTGCCACTCTGACCTGGGATATCAATTAAACAATAGGATGGGAGAAATTAGAGGGTCAGCAGGGCCATGTGCCACTCTGCCAGCTGAATGAACACTGCTGCTCTGTCTTTCCCCCAGGTTTTACAGCCTGAAGGTGCCTCAGACACCCATCAAAGTGATTGCTGTGTCAGACACGGAGGAGGAGACTCTAACCATCAATAAAGGGTTTGTGTGGCCTCTTGTCTTTTGAAATGCTTTTGACAGGACAAGGTCTGCTTCCTTAGTTGTGTTTTTAATGAATAAGTGATCACCTACCTGAAAATTCAGTGGTTTTTTCTTTGATGGACTTCTCCAGTACTGGGACTTCTTCCTGGCACAGTAACTGTACTGTTTTGGGTTTGTCTTTCCCTTTTTTCCCATGAAAGAAGGTGATAACAAACTGTCGAGTGTCACGTGTGTGTCAGAGGAGTAAACTGAACAGAGCACATTGTCTTTGCGGTGGGGCTCAGAAGTGTGCAGAATGCTCACTGCCCTGTTTGAGTGCAGAATGCAACACACAGATCATCTTTTTGTTTTCCCTCTTAGGAAAAGGAGGGAAATTAAGTTGGAAAAAAGGAAACCTAGGGGCCTCTCTTAGTGAAGTCACAGCCCTCCCCTGTGCTTGAAGCACCACTCCACCCTCCTCTCTTTCCCTGTGCCACAGGGCAGCTGCTGGCTCTGCTGCAGCCACGAGGAGGATGTCACTCGAGGAGGATGTCACTTGTGTGGGTTTGCTGCTGAACGCAGACAGCCTGTGCCCCAGGCCTGAGGGAGAGGTGCTCAGCAGTGAGGTGTCACCACCTCTGCGTGGCCCTGGTGTTGTTGCTGACTCCAGGTCTTTTTTTTCCCTTGTCCCCAGGAGAGCCTACACAGCATCCCTGGGAGAGACTGCTGTGGCTTTCGACTTTGGTCCCCTGGTGCCTGTCCCCAGGAATGCTCTGGACCAACGAGGGAGTGAGGAGGTGCTGGCCTACCCACTGTACATTTTGTATGAAAATGGAGAGACATTCCTCACCTACATCAGCCTGCTGCAGAGGTAGGGTCCCAGCACCCTGGGTGTGTGTGAGGTGAGGGTGGAGGGGCCATCTCTGACACTGAGGCAGGGCTGGGTTTGTAGTGCTGCCTGGTTTCTCCCTTTGTGTCAGTGTAGACTAAAAACCAAGAACAGGGGTGTCAGGACAGGAGGAAATGGTCTCAAGTTGCCCTGTGGGAGGTTTAGGTTGGATACAAGAAGAAACTTCTTGAAGGGGTAATTAAAGACTGGCACAGGCTGCCCAGGGAGGAGGTTGAATCACCATCCCTGGAGGGGTTTAGCAGGTGGAGTGCTGGGGGATATTCAGCACTGGATTCAGTAGAGTTGGGTTAATGCTTGCACTTGATCTTAGGGGTCTTTTCCAGCCAGAATGAGGCTGTGATCCCAGCAGCACTGTTTGGCCCAGCATGGGAATGATGCAGCACTGAGCAGCTCCTGTCTGTGAGCAACAGAATGGGCTCAGTCCCTCAAACAGTTCTAGCTAGGGAAATGCCAGGCTACAAAAAGCTGCTTGTAAAGTGCTTTGTTAAGCAAGCAAATGAGTGATAAACATAATTAACTTGAGCTTTCTTTGTGTACCTTGTGTCCTTGTATGAAAATCCCTCCTCCTGAACATTCTGAAATGTGGCTTGGTTGCTTTCAAAGCATAAAATGTTATTGCTGAGCTTCAGTGCCTCCTCTGAGATCTCCTCCAAGCAGGTGTGATGCAGACTCTCATTAATCTGCAGAACTCTGGGCTGCTGCTCTCTAAGGGAACTCAAACAGAACTCCAAGCCACTGGGATTTGGGTGGTTTATTTTAGTTATTCTTTTTTGGGTTTTTTTTATAGTTATTATCCAACCAGCTGCTCCGGGCAGCCTTGGGGAGCTCTCCTTCCTTCTTGTGAACACATCATCTGCTTTCTTTCAGCTCTGGAAATCTTGGCAAGCTGCTGGGCCCCCTGCCCATGCACCCTGCTGCAGAGGACAACTATGGCTACGATGCTTGTGCTGTGCTGTGCCTGCCCTGTGTGCCAAACATCCTGGTGATTGCCACTGAGGCAGGAATGCTCTATCACTGTGTGGTCCTGGATGGAGAAGAAGATGATGAGCAGGTACCTTGTTTTGTGGTTTTTTTGTTTTGTTTTTATTTTCTGGACCTATTTTGGTTTCTTTAGTCCAAGTTCTTGGCTGCTGAAGGGCAGGCTGCGTGGCAGGTGCTGCAGCTGCATTGTTTTATAAGGAGGGGGTGAATCTTCCTCCTGTTCCCCACAGTCCCTGTGATTCTCCAGTGATCTTGTTTTTAAATGTCAGTTCTGTAAATCATGGCAGTAAATAAATTTTGAGCAAACTTATTAGGAGCTATTTTAAAGAGGATCCTCTAAGTAGAAACCCTGCTTCTGAGATCAGTTTGTTAAGTGAAAAAAAACCCCAAACCATGAAGGGGCTTGAACTTCTTTCCTTGACAATTAGTGCTTGTCTATCTTATGTAATTCTCTCTTGATGCTGTTTATGTTGGCATTTCTAATTAAATTATGTCTGACAAAAGAATTCAATGCTCTTTCCAGTCAGAGAAGTCATGGGACCCCAGAGCTGATCTTATTCCCTCCCTCTATGTCTTTGAATGTGTTGAGCTGGAACTCGCACTGAAACTGGCATCAGGAGATGAAGAGGAACCTCTGGACTCTGATTTCTCTTGCCCAATCAAACTGCACAGAGGTAGAGTGCTGCTCAGGATTCTCCTTGCTTTAGTTCATTAATTGGGATTGAGCCATTTACAAATTCCCATTGGGGTCAGGGAGGAATTAAAATAAGGATTTGCCTGCTGGTCCTCACCAGAGCTGTGGAAAGGGGAAGCCTGGGAGGTGGCTCAGTGTTTATTCCAGGGCAGGACACCCCTGGGCATGTAAAGCCAAATCCTTTCAGCTGTGGATTCTGAGGTGAAGTTGTTGCAGCCCTGATGCTGTGTGTGTGAGGAAGAGGAAGAATTGATGCTTGTTAGACCATCCAGGAGATTGTGGGGCAGGAGGTTGGGTGGGACAGAGTTTTGGGGCTTTCTGAGGAAGCAGCTGGTCTGCTGACATGAACTGCTCTTCCCCTTAAAATCCAGTGGGTTGAGACAGATGTGGTGTGAGAGGAATAGGTGACAACAACTGATCATGTATTTCAAGAGGTATTTATTTATCCACAGACCTCTAAAGATGCACCCAGCTCGGGTTTTGGGTAGGAACTGGTCAGTACCAGATCATGCCAGCTGGAGAACAGTTTGGTGCACGTGTTCCTCCATGCAGGTCTGAGGGGTGAGTTTGTCTCAGTGCCTTCTCCTACATCTCCTGCTTGAATTTCAGATCCCAAATGCCCCTCACGGTACCACTGCACACACGAGGCTGGTGTCCACAGTGTGGGCTTGACATGGATCAGCAAACTCCACAAATTCCTTCGTTCAGGTGAGGTCTGAGACACAGAGAGGGAAGAGATCACCTGTAACGAGGTGGTGGCTGCAGGTGGGACCAAGGATCCCCTCATCCTGCAACGTGGATCTGATGCACTGGGACAAATCTCTTTGTAGATGAAGAAGACAAAGACAGTTTACAAGAGCTGGGAGCAGACCAGAAGTGCTTTGTTGAACATATTCTTTGTACAAAGCCGTTGCCATGCAGGTAAAAGCCAAACCCTTCCTGTTGCTTCCAGTTGCTATGGAAAGTATTTGTGATTCACTCTCTTCAGCTGCACTCACACCATTAAAGATAGTGGTGTCAGCTTAACAGAATTCAGACAATACAAATAAGCAATTGATTTGTGCCTCAGGATTTGTAATGCACAGTTAGCTAAACTTCTGTGTTACTGCCTGAAAATCACTTATCAAACCAGCAGAAGTTTAAGTTCTATTTATCTGGCCCCAGACAACTCTGAGGCTCAGTTTGGCCAAGAGTCTGGAATGCTGATGTGTCCCTTTTATCCCCTTCTGAAGGATCAAACAGCACCTTCAAAGAAGAGCTGATTTTTGGGGGGCTCCTGAGGTACAGAGCCCATCATTTGCTGGGCTCTGTAACATTTGTATGTTTTATTTTCATACTTCTCTAGGGTCTAATAATTTCTATAGACAATAACATTTAAAAAGTGTTTTAATAGGTGTCAGTCATCTGAGGCAGCAGGGATGGGGACTCCAGGGGCAGGGAGAGGGCAGTTGGACAAAAAGGGGTACACAGAGCACTCGTGTTCTCTCCTGTGCCTCACAGAAGCAGTAGGTAACATTTCCTGGGGCACAGCAGACTTCTGAACATTTTTTTTATTGACTGGTTAATTGTGTTTTCTTCCCTTCAGGCAACCTGCTCCAATTAGAGGATTTTGGATTGTTTCTGACATCCTGGGGCCCACCATGATCTGCATCACAAACACCTACGAGTGCATCACGAGGCCTCTCTTGTGCGTAGCTCTGGACTGGTTTGAAATCCCCACTGCTGCAGGAAAAGGACCTTTGGCTGTTATCTTTAATTCTTCTTCTTTTGATCCTTTGACTCTGGACTCTTCCAGGAGTCTGGATGCCCTGTCTTAGGACAGCACACAATGACATTTTCCCTTCTGATTGAGCATTATTTTAGTACTCCTTATCAGTACTACTGACAAGGTGTTTGTAAGGGATGTAATTAATTAATATCATTTCTAATGAGGCAGCATTAGGGCAACAGCTGTATCAAAAGCTTTGTGACATTATTGATGGAGGTTTTTTAGGTCATTTTACAGTGAGGAATCTGATTATCAGAAATTCATTCAGAGACAGTGGGATAAAGAGTTGTGGTGGGCACCAAAGTTGTGTTTGTGTGAAGAAAAAAGGGTTCTTAAATGCTTTAAAGTGCTGGAAGTTTAGGAAGCTTTTTAAAGCAATTTTGTTTGGGGCAGTGAGGAGGATACAGACTGGTTTGTAGATTTGCATTCACACAATTAATTGAGCTGATCAAGGGGAGGGCACTATTTTAACTTAATTTATTGCTGAGAACTCAGTTTAATGCATGAGAGGTACCTTCAGCAGAGCTAGGATTTATATCAGGTTCTCCTACAGACCTTTTATTTAGTTTTATTTCTTCAGTGTTCCTAAGTAGGGTTTCCCAGCTCCTTTGAACCCCATTATCTGAAGTGACACAGATGGGCACAGTGACTGAGCTGCTCTGGACTGGCCAAGCTCTTGCCTTGTCAGGGAACCTTCTGCTCCTACAGTGAAATGCTATTTATGATTCTTGCTGGTTTCAGCTGTGGCCAGCCAGAAAGCTGTGGTGGAGATGAGCTCCACCAGCCTTGTCCAGAGCTGGATTTACCACACAAGTGCAGTGGTTTTTTTTTCTTGGATCACTTCTGACTTAACTGCTGTAACACGGGAGCTCCACAGCAGACGAGTTCCTCACCTTCACTATTGAAATGCTGACGTAGTTTTAACTTCTCTGTCTCAAACTGTTCTCTGCTTTGCCATTGCCTCGTAGAAGTACAGTTCACCCTGCATCCCCTCCTCTGCTCTGCACCAGAGAAGATGAAGATGTTGCTGTTTCCCCACTCCGGATCCTGGCCAAGTCACAGCATTCATTTGAGAAGCACATCCGGGGCATCCTGCAGCGCAGCTCTGCCAACCCCTTGTTTCTGAAGTAAGTAAATGTCTTTTCCACAGCAACCTGACGAGGGGAGACCCAGAAATCCTGTGTGTTCATCACCTCCTGACTGAACAGCCCTACAGCAGTAATGGGGCACTGCTCCTGTCTGTATGGACAGCACTGAAACAGCTGTGTAGGATGGGAGGGAGATTGTCTTGGTCCTGGCTGCTGATCAAAGCAGGGCTGACCTCAGCTCATCACTTGTCCCATTGTCTTTGGGATTTCCTTATCTAAGGAAAATAATTTATAGGAAAGGGATTTAATTCCAGCCCCTCACTTCCACAACTGAGCCCCCAGGGCCCTTACCTTCAGTACTGTGAGGGCTTTAGCCTTTCCAAGGAGCATGTTAGAGGAGGAATGCAAGAACCTGTCTCCCATATTCTTAAGGTCTGCTGATAAAGATACTGCTCCTCCCCCTGAAGAATGCCTTCAGCTGCTCAGCAGAGCCACACAAGTGTTCAGAGAGGAATATATACTGAAACAGGATCTGGCAAGAGAGGAAATCCAGCAAAGGTAATGCAAACCCCTCCCAAATACCTGCTGCACACTGTCTGTGTGAAACAGCAGCACTAAGTACCCAGTACTTCTCTGCTGGTCTGTGTAAATGAGACAAGTCAACTAGCTCATGGAACACCAGAACTGAAAATTGAGTTTCCAGGGAAAGCAGGGGTGAGTGTAATTATCTCTAGAGTGGTTCACAGGGCAAAGGGGAGAAAAGAAAGTCAACACACACTTAAAATCCTTCTTGCTTGGTGCTGTCAGTCTGCCTGTGCCAGTGGGTGGCAGGAAATTCTTTGTCCCCAGCAATAAGCCTGACAGGAAAATTTCATTAAGTCTCTGCTTCTTCAAATTATAGATATTTGTTTATATTATCAAGTTAAGACAAGATGGAAGAGTTTCTTCTCACCACTGCCCATATTTCAGTATCTCCAGCTCTTTATTCTCCTTGGAGCATTGATCACTTCTGTCATATTTTCTGTGTGACCTAAACCCTAATACAACTGGGTTGCTGTTGGGGGTGATTTGATTTTCCATATGTATTTATTTAAAGAGTGAAGCTGCTGTGGAGACAGAAAAAAAAACAACTTGAAGATCTTAATTACCTTCGAGAGGAAAAGTGAGTATCAGCTGCCTGCTTTGGTCAAGTCAGGCATCAGGAATCTTACACCCTTGTACTTTATGCAGGGCCCTGTGGGAAACCAGTGAGAACCAAATGCATTCCCAGCATGTAGTTAAGCATGGGGGTTCCCTCCCTGCTCCTGGGCTGGTTCCACATCCAGGCTGCCTTGCCTGGAAGTCTGAAGTCAATAAATACTCAGTGAAATTTCTCACTTCCATAAAGGAAAAGTCTGCGGGAAATGGCCGAGCGCTTGGCTGACAAATACGAAGAAGCCAAAGAGAAGCAAGAAGATATCATGAACAGGTGAGTGGAAACTACACTCTGTTTCATCACAGATCACTTGCTGTTGTATGGAAGTTTGTAAGTGTGGTAGAACAGCAGGAAGTGTCACCCTGGTCGTCAGACACCTGGGATTCTGTGTGCTCTCAGTGGTGGTTTTTCAGACTGAGTCAATTTGCTGTTCAGAAATCACCATGTGAGACTGGTGGAAAGAGAAAAGCTGAGTCTTAAGCCCCTAAAGCTCAGGAGCAGAGGCAGAAGTGTGAGGCTGCCTGTGGCTCAGTGCAAGTGCTCTAACAGGGAAGTTAATTCAGCACCTTTTCTTGCTTTGAAGGATGAAGAAAGTACTTCGGAGTTTCCACTCTCAGCTTCCTGTTCTGTCAGACAGTGAGAAAGATATGAGGAAAGAGCTGCAGACAGTGCATGACCAGCTGCAGCACCTGAGCAATGCCATCAGACAGGTGAGACACCAAGTATCTGCCTGGCAGGATACTCACAACCCCTCAGAACCACCTAATGGTAGTGCTGAGAGCCACTCTGCACAAGCAACACCACACTACCATAGCTTCTGATCCTTGTGAGCAATAGAGAGAACTGCTCCCTGCACACCCTCACGAAGTTTGTGTCCCTCAGTGCCTGGCACTAATGCTCTTTTCTCTCTGGGGGAGGAAGTGTGCAAAAGCAAGCAGATTCTAACCCAAAGAGCACGTGTTCATCATGGTGTAACACACCAGGCTGTCTGGCAGGCAGTACCCACACTGACTGAGGGCTTTTTGTGCACATCTGCCAGGTTAAAATGAAAATGGAATACCAGCAGAAGATGATGGAGAAGGGCACTGGCCCTCGACAGCCCAGCATCAGCCTCAGTGCCTACCAGAGGAAGTGCATCCAAACCGTCCTGAAAGAGGAGTAAGTTAAAGCTTGGATCCTCCTGTGGACCCTGGCACTCAGGTTATCAATTCCAGTCGAGTTTCCAGGGTATAATTTAACCTTTTGCTGCAGGAAGGGCTGATTCCTTCACTAGCTGGAGCTGGTTTGATGCATAATATGTGCTAACCCCTGGCAGAAGCCAATTTATTTAAAGCAGATTTAGTTTGTCTCCTTTCTGCCCAAGGGTATTTTGGCAGTTTTGTATCCAGTCTGTAATTAACAAAAGGACTTGCAACAGTGATCCCATTCTCTCCTTCTATGATCTGAAACACTTCCCTTCCTGGTTGGCTTTGAGCAGAAATGCCCTGCAGCTTTTTGACTTGGATTTATTTTTCTTGAAGGGGAGATCGCATCAGAGAAATGGTGAAACAAATCAATGACATCAGAAGCCATGTGAACTTCTGACATGGCCAAGATGAGGAACCTACACCAAAAGGCTGGACAAGCTTTAACTTTTCCCTGCTATTTCCCATTGTATATTTAACATTTGTATGTTGAACTATATACCTCTTACTGGTTTGTACAGTTGGACAATGAAATAAAATACTTTTGGTAAGATTCCTTACACAATGCATTTTTCCTGCTTTTCTCCTGGGGAAAGGTATTTTAAACCTGGGGGGTGTGACAGGATAACACTCACAGCTAGCTCAGGAGGCAGGGAAGGTTTTTACTCCTTCCTGGGGTTACTTTGGGAGACTTCTACCCTTGGTCCATGGCTGTGGGGGAGGCCTGTGGCAGAAGGCAGAGCAGAAAGACCAGAGAAGCACACACACTTCAGCAGCTTTGGTTTTTTTCTATTTGTGGTTTTTTTTGTTGGTTTTTTTGTTTTTTTTTTTTTAATTTGGAACACTTTCTTCATAAAGGACACACCTTCAATACAGTTAACAAATGGTTACACTTGAATCCTGGAGACAGCAGAATTCTACACCCACAATTGCACAGGACACCAATGGCTTGGTTCACTGGAATGCAGTATTAACTTCCCAACACTCAGTTTGCCTTTATCAAAAGATGGCTCCAGAGTCTGTCTTGACAATAAAAGGCCAATTATTTATCTGCTGTAGACAAACCTAAAGTGGACAATAAATAATTGTTCCCCCCTCCCCACACACCCCTTAGAAAAGGTGACAGGGCCAAGCTCAGGTTTGAAAAGTACTGCACTGCTACAAAAGTGGCAAGGTCAGAGGTGCCAAAGTGAAGCTGTATGGAAGGAGCTGTTAGTACCTGGTAGGTAATGAGGTTACCAGACATGCTGCAAGAACACTTTTTTTTTTTTTACAGATTAAGACTATACAGGTGTAGGAATGCATACAAAATTTGACCTCATCCCTCTCACACTCTGCATGAACAGAATCCCATTTTCTAATCCACTCACCCCCTGTATCATAGCTGACCTCCTGGGTTAGAAGTTGTGCCTGTTCATCTCTTAGTAAGCAAGGAGAACCTCCCACCCAACTTAAATCAAGCTCCAGAACACTGAGAACTGGAGGGAGGAGCATTTGTTTTCTGTATTTTCGTGAGCAATAACCCCATAACCCATCCAGTGCATATCAACACCCAGAGCTTTTGCTACACTTCATTTACAGTCCTAACTGCAGATTTGGCACACACTGTTTTGGTTTTAAAGGCCCCTGTAAGTTTCTTAAATTCAGGAGAAGTTTGAATTCCTGCTTCTGAAGCTGTGCTTTCCTTCAGTCCCTCTGGGTCAGCAGGACATCCCCCACCACTTCTGTGAACAGTCACAGGCTCCCAATTTAAAACTAAAAACCATTAAAAAAAAAAAAAAAAGAAAAAAAAAAGGTATAATCTTAAGGTGCATCAGCTGGGGGAAGAGGTCTCTGATGTTCCAGCTCTAAAATGGTAACAGCCAAGCCAAGTGCCCAACCAGGAGTAAAGGTGTGCAGGTGTGTGATGGGGTAAGGTGGTAAAACACCCACCTGGCAGTCCTCTCCAGCCCAACAGGTAATTCCTCCACTGCCTCACCTGCTGCCTGGTGTAAAAGCAAAGAAACCACCAGCAGCACCAACCCCTCCAGGTCAGTCTCATCTCTCTGCCCTGCCCCAGATGCCCCCAGCCTCCTCTACCCCAGCACTGCTGAGAACAACACCCCAGGGAGCACCCAGACACCTGCACAGCTCCCTTCCAACAGCTCCTGTGTTTGTCACTGTGTCCATGAACATCTCACACCCCCTGCCTGCCCCCAGGCACTGCAGCAAGGCCCCAGCAGTGACACCACAACACCTAAAGCAAACCCTGGCAACAGTCTGCAAACAGGCACAGAGGAACAGCCCCACCAGCCCTGCACAATCTGAAACAATCTCCAAGAGGCAGCTACGGCCATGGGTGTTGAGAGCAGAGAGCTGGGGATACTGAGATGTGGAGCAGAAGGGATGCTGACAGGGCATGGACAGCCCCTTCCCTTGCTCTCTTGCACTAGGACAGTCCAGAAACTCAACCAAAAATAATTTTCCTGCCCAAGTTTTCAGGTGCAGCTCCTCAAGAGTTCAGCTTGCTAAAGAGATGTATGGGAGTTGTAGTCACCAGGCTGCCTTCAAACACTGCTGCACCAGTTAAGCAGTAACCAGTTAAGAGAGTGGTTTTGGGAAGGAAAAAAGAGGAAAAAGCTTTTCATTCTGTGGTTCCTAATAAAGACTGTTTTTTACATTTCTTCTCCCAAGCTTATTCATCAGACTAAGACTCCAACCACCAGAAAACCAACTGCAAAACATCTAGTACTGGATTTCTGCATCAGGAGGCAGCTTACTGTCACCTCACAGTTCAGTAAAGAGTGAGTGAGGTTAAAAACCCCTCATCACTGGGTAACAGCCAATTCATAAAGAACCTAAGCCACGTTTCAGTTTCACCTTGGAGTGAAATTAAGTGTCATCTTAAGAAGATGACAGTTCTGCCATCTGTTAGCCCAGTCATTACAAAGGTAGGAAAAATGGCTCTTGGGTATCAGGATTAAGAAAGGAATTAATTGCTTAGGGTGAACAAAATGCTTTAATTCTTGCCATAAGTGACAAGGAACTGAGCTGGTATGCTTCTTTTTGGCTCCTTTTAAGGCATTTTTCTTCAAAACCACTGGTTCTAACTCTATGTAAGTACCAGGATAGACATTGCTAAAAATGAGAATTTAAATAAAGTCACGTGCATTACAGCTTGGAGCATTTTTTCTCACTTCAGGATTTCTTCATCACCTTCAGACCTCTGGCCAAGTCAAGACAAAACCACACACAGTGGAGGAAAACCTAAATCCCAAATCCTGAAGAGTAACAATGTGCTCCTTCAGCCTTCTTTCTTTTAACTAAGCTGTAAGGAGGGGCCAGTTCAAGCACTCAGTTTGCACCAGCACTATCATCAACACTTCCAACCATACCTGAAACCATCACTGTCCAACTGTGTGCATAAACTCCAGTAAAAGGAGGAAGAGGAGGAAGAATGGTCAGTGTTACTGCCATACATTTACAGAACATGAAACCCACACCTAGCACCTGACTGGTCACCAGAACTCCTCACCTCTGCTGTCCTGTTACACAGGGATAGCTACAGAAACATGGGAGGAGTCAGCTCTTAGCAACAGCACGAGACTGCACTTTGAATAAGAGATGCACTGTACCTTCCAAGGGTGAACCAGAGGAATAATGCAGCTCCAGCCCCTTTGTGCTCTGTGACTGAGTGCAATTTCTGCTTTGCAGACCAGCACCCCCACCCAGCAGAGAGGGGTCAAGCTGACTGCTTCATTCAGCACCTTCCTGTGACACTTCCAGGGAAAGAAAGGTCACAACTTCTACAGCTGGTGCCATCCACTGGAGCAAAGCAGACCTGCACAAACCCTGTGCCACTGCTCAGACAGCACACAGGATTTTTACCAGCCTCTGGTTTGAGTTTTTTTGTAACACAGAAGGGATTACAGGTGCTGCTCAGCATTAGAGATGAGGACGAGCCAGCTGCAGTTCCATATTCTGAATTTTCAAAAGGAGATTACAAAACAGTGCATTTCTTGTGCTTTTCATTAACTAGCAGAATTCAACGGAAAAACAATTCAAGGAGCTAAATTCTCAGTACATTTTTCTTTTTTTTTCTTTTTTTGATCAGCATTTGTCTGTTCAGGAGACACACAGCTCACTCATATCCACCACATTTCAGCAGCATTCAGATTCCTCAGCACAAAGTGGTTACCACAAAATGGTAAAAAAAAAAAAAAAAAAAAAAAAAAAAGAAGAAAGAAAAAAAGAAAAAAAAGTACTGAGTTATGAAATAAGATCAATATCCAGTGTCCTGCTAATAAAGTCATATTTTAATATAAAATATTCATACAGCATACTCTACACCTCATTCTCTCTGCTAGCTGAATACTGTTACTGACTATTCAAACAGAAAAACTTCAACCACTTTGCTCTTCAGTGTTCTGGAGGGACAATAGGGGTTCCAGCAGCTATTTTGATCGCAGTAGTGGAGGGAAAGGAAAGAGGGAAAGACAGAGGGTAAATGTTCCAAAACTCTATATTAGGTTACGAAGTCGGCTGAAAGAGGGGAAGTTTTTCAGAATGTAAGGACTGATCCCACTCAGTGGAACACGAAACACTGCACTCATTAGTGTTTCCATTAGAAAGTTCTCCTTCCTACACTGCAAGTCACCCTTGTGCTCTCTTCCTGCCCAGTACGAAACCTTTTTCCCCCTCTAGAAACAAAACTTAAGTCACTGCTCCCCTCTGTTGTCTTCTGCTCTTTCGGTTAGAGTTAAATAATAATTAATGTTGCTATAAAGATGAGTTAAAAACCCCAAACACAGCCTTGGAGCCTGCCCATCAGGGGTCATGTTTCAGGAAGCTGATTAATGTCCGTCAGTTTTGTGTCGTTCAGGATTGCACGGATCCTCTCCAGGGAATCTGCCTGCCGGATCCGTTCCAGCTGCACCTGCAGGAAACCAAGGGATGCAGTGAGCTGGGGGAATGTGCCAGGCCCAGACCACAGAACCAGAACTGGGCCAACAGGCAACCTGAGCAACCCCCCCAGTAGCTGTGCAAGCAGGAGAGAGACTGAATTAGCAGCTGGGAAGCGCGAGGACTGAAGGAGCACGGGCTTGGTGGAGAACCAAGAATGGAGGGAAAGGAAGACATAAAGCAGCTGTGGTTTTACAATAAAAAGCCCCTCTCTGGAGGCTCAAGCAAGAATTCATCAGCTCTCTACTGGTTCTTTTGCCTAATGACCTGTCACTGACACCACACTGGCCAAGCACACTGGAGATGATATGCAAAGCAATGTAAACTTCCACAAAAAGAACCCAGCAGTACCCAGACCTGCCCTACAAGGCTTTCAAGGTCAAAATTAAGTTCAAACTGCCATTCAAACTTCCACATTGTTTGCATTCTGTCCCTGGGCTTTCAGTTGTAAATTCCCAACTCGTGGTTAATTGAAATTTGGTCCTTCCTGTCCTGATTTGGCCACTGGGCACCTCACACAAGCCATACTCACCCGGGCTCTCCACTAACAAGGTCAGGGAAAGAAATAACCCTGTACCAAGAAAAATCCTCATCTGATGGTGACCTCTCCTGTCACAGAGCAGATCTCGTGCTACACACAGTGGCACAAACCACTGTTTGAACTGAACCAACTTGAGAAACTACAGTGTAGTAAGTGCTTAGGGGCAGAAAGAAAACACAAAATACAGAGCTACAACACTCTTACTGAGTTCAGTTCTGAAGGCCTGCTAAAATACCTGTAAGTTTTGAAAAACTGTGTGGCACTTCTTCAAAGTGGTGCATATGTTTTTGTTCTAAGAACTGAATTAACCAGTGCATGTAGTACTTGGAGGATGATGACAAGCAGGAAGCAATTGCACCAGCCAGGACAGCTCAATAGTCTCCTTTGTCCTACCTACACCAGAAACAGCCAGAACAAAAGAGTACAGTTTCCTATGGTCCATCCAGCTAAACTGTCTAGTAAACAATCTCCCATATTCCTGTTCTAGTTTTCCAAATAAAGATGAGCACTTGACTCAAATAATGAATATTTTTAGTTCTGCTGAACGTCACTGAGCAGGCTGGCCAAGAATTCAAAGAAGACAGTGCTGACATTCATTAACTCCTTTGTGAGGAAGATTTCTGGTGAACTGGAATGTGAGGGGGGTGCCAATTCTAAAAACCAACACTGAAGGTGAGATCAGTGTAGCCTGGCTGCCTGAGGAGACAATCACCCATCACACATCATTACAGAACCCTTTGTGCTCTCTGCAGTTAACAGAAAAAGAACCCAGCCTGACAAATTGGAATGATCCTTGATGAACACCCCTGCCAAAACTCCTTCCTCCAGCCACCTCTCAGTATCTCAGTGCTTACCACAGGTTCCCCTTTTTGGAGGAAATACAAGGACAGCAACAGTGACAATAACAAGGATAAGACTTTTAGATAGTACAATTGTGTAGCTTTGCTGCTGTGAATTGGTTGGAATCCAGTAACCAGAATAAAACCTCCAGTAGGCTTTAATATTAGGCTAGGAATACCCAATCACTTTATTATACTAATAACTTCTTCAGTAGTGCATTGATACCAACACAATGAAATTTACAACTGCTCCTTCTTAATTTAAACAGCTTTAGAGAAGTAAAGGAACAAAAGGAACACCTTACCAACTGAATGCACTTCCCTTACCTGAAGTGTCTGAGAAAGCTTTACAAAATCTCTCTGCACTTGCTCACTGACATCTAATTCAGTCTGCAACCGCTGAGCTTTATTCTTCTCTTCAAACACCAGCTGCTCAAGGTTTGCCTGAAGAGAGAGAGATTCTTTATGCTATGCTTAAACTCAATAAAAAAGGAGAAGCTTCTATGAACTGACTGAAGTATGATGCTAGAGCAAAGAACCATGGTTGTTCTTAAGAGTCCTGCAAGAAATCAAGCCAGTCACTGCTTGCATATCTCAGTTTTCCTAACTGCAAAATCAGGGGCCAATCCCCATCAGACAAACAGTTTGGTTAACTCATGGAAAAGCCCCGTGTCTCTTAAGAGCACTATGTCCACAGACCTCAAAGTAAGTAAAAAAAAAGCACATTTCTGAGTTTTAATGAAACATGACCATAGACAAAGGGCAGTAATCTGCTGGTGAAAATCTAAGTATCCTGCTGTCTTGAGTATTAGTCAAAAAACTGAGAGAGGGGCAAGAAAGAAAAAAACCAAAACCAAGCACAAGAGGGAGAAAGCAGATCACAATTGATTCACCCAACTGCTGAAGCAGGACTCAGTCCCACAGCAACAACAAAATGACATTTATTCAAAAGCATCAAAGCATTCAAATCAGGGCTTGGTTCAGTCAGGAAGCTTTCTAAATGCAGAAATGTTATTGAAGGCTAACACTGGAAGAAATCAGAGATATTCAAGTTAGCAGCATTTCAGATTCATTGCTTTACAAATCCAAGAGCAAAGGGATGAGGATTTAAACCACATCCTGTGGTCACTATTTCACTGCCAACATTCAAAGACTCCCTTTTCCACTCCCATGCAGTGGTACACTCTCTGACCACAGTTTGATCATCATAAGAGATGTACATGTACTCCACACCCAGGCATCACTGCTACCTTTGCTGCTGTCTCCTTCTTCAGCTGTTCTTCTAAAGTGTTTTTTGTTTCCTGCAGACTCTCCAGCTGCTGCAAGTTTTCCTGGGAAGAACTTTCCAACTATAAAATAATAATTTTAAAAAGTATTAATCAAGATTCCTAACATTTCAGTTTCTCACACTCTTTCCTCACAGTCTAAATATAGTCTAAGTATAGTCTAAGTATAGTCTAAATGTCTTTCCCAAAACTCAGAAATACACCTCAGTGATCCCTCCTCAGGCCACAGAAAACACCTCAATAGTATCTCTTTCTCAGCACTTTCTGTAAGGAAATTTGTGCAAATGCATAGCCTGATGTTCCTTCTGAAAGCAAAGAAAGGTTATCTACATATGTAATCCCTCCAGCATCCAACAAGTAGCTTGAGATGAAGGAACAATGATGTTACATGTTTCAGAATTAGTTTAGTTCACACAAAAATACATTTAAAGTGGAAATGACAACTCAAAAGTAAAAGGGGAAAAAAAGTCCATTTTCTCTGATATGAAGAAGTTGATGTCAAAGACACCAGTACAATGTCACTGACAGAACTAGCAGAAGAGAATCCTATTCTGTTTCAAAAACAACCAAACAAAAATTCTCCTTACCTGTTCCTTTTCCACTTTTATTCTTTCCAGTTCAGCTTTTAAACTGGAAATGGAAGCTGAAAAACAAGAATATCAAAGCTTAAATGCAAGAAAACCAGAGACAACTGGACATACCCTGCTTAATTGTTATAATTTAAAGGCCAGTTACACATGTGCTGCAAAGCTACCTCAAATGTAGACAAATATTGTACTTCTGTTTTCAACTGCAAAACGTTGGTGTATCTGCTATCAAAAGCTGACAAGTTAAAAAAGTCCAACAAGCCTACTCATCATAAAATCAGGTCTTAAATTATCTTACTAATTTGTAATATTCTTATTCTGAGATGTTTTACCCCTGCTCACCTATTTCCTCTTTGCAATTCTCTATTTCCAGCTGTAGAGTTTCTTCTATATTTTCTTTCAAATATTGCTCAGCTTGAATCTGTTCTTTTAAGAATAAAATCTCTGCTTTAAGTTTCTCCTCCAGGTGATCTGCTGCTGTCCTCACACGGATTATGTCTTCACGGTATTTTAAAACCAGCTCACGGAGCTCCTGAGTCAAGAAGCAGCAAAGTTTTGTATTAAAATCCCCAGATCCTCACAGTACTGTACTCAGCAGCACTCAGCCCAAAGATAAAATTACACTACTCTGAGGTTTGTCCCACCTGGCATCCAGCAAGGTATTTAAACAAAGTCACAGCTTGTTTGGCTCTAGTAAATGAAAAAGGTCAAAACATTCCTGTTTCCTCAGCTTCACAGCCCTCTCCCTCAGCTCTGCACTCTCCACAATCTTTCAAGGTTGAGCATAAGGGAGTGGCTGTGAAAAGCACCAAAAGTTTCATCATCATTCAAAGATTATTGGTGGTCTGAAAGCTTGGACAGAAACTGAAGTGACTGACTTAGCTTCATTTATTGAATCAATATCTACATTGGAGCCAGAGTGACTGAACACTTGTGTGCCCAGTTGCAAAACAAAGCTTCAGAGAGCTAAGCAAGGGTAAACTCGCTGTCTACTGACAACAGGGCAACTGTCAGGCCACAGTTAACTCATTTTATTAATACCTACCCATACCTTGAAGCATGCTGCTGGCACAGTGGGATCAGACAAGATGACTCTGTACATCACAGACTTAAAATCCAGATTATTGTTCATTGTGCTATTTGAGTCAGCTTTCTGATAAAGAAGATTCTTCCAGTGAGATCAGGTCACATGCATTATTTGTGTGTATGATTTCAAAATGTTTTACCTCTGCTGCTTCTGGTAGAACAAAATCTTCAGCCTGCTGTAAAGACACATGCAAGCTGTGTTTTCCTTGAAGACTTTCATTATCTTTTTGCAGTCTCACCAACTCTTCTGAAACTTGCTCCCTTGACTGTGTCAGGACAGCCTCCAAGGCAAAAGAAAACGATAAATGCCGACTCAGGGCCATGCTCAGATCTCTTCATGCCCCATATTTACAATCACTGCTTTCAAAAGTCTGGTTAACTGATACTCTTTGTAAAGAAGGAAAACAAAATGATTGTGTGCACCAACATGAGCAGCTCTTTCTTGCCTGGTCTATGTACCAGAAATAAAGGGAAGATCAATCTTAGCTGCGCAGACAGATAGGAAGAAACAAGTGATAAATCCAGCATTGTGAGGTCTCCCAGGTTTTTTCCATATTTCTCCATTATCTATCTGTGCTCATGGAGGGGGGGTAGAGGGGGAATCCCACGTGGTTTTGGGAATTAAAACCACCCAACAACTCAGCTGTAAAATCAGGTTATTCAAAAACCTTAAATATTCACCCTGAAACTTTAACAATAAAGCATCTGCCTCCCACTGTCTTTTGAGGAAAGCATCAAAACAGCTGATCCCTTGTGAAGAAAAAGGATTAGGAAAACAGCCTTGCTTGCATTACTAAACAAAAAAAAAATAATCCAGTGAACTTTTAAGCAAGGAAGGATTGCTTCAGTGCTGGGAAACAGGACATGAATTCTGACAGAAGCTGCCTTTTGTATTACAGGTGAACAGCATGAAAAGCATATTCAGATCAATGCATTTTCTGAATCTCCTGCACCTCTGTTAGATGGGCTCTTGGGCAGAACATCAAACAGAACATCTCTGCAAACAATGTCCTAATGTCCTACAGACAATCCCAAGCCCCAGAAATGCAATACTGGGATTCTCATTCATGAGAATAAATGCTTGGTCCCCATGTTCTGTGCAAGGCATGGAAAAAGAAGAAACTTGATTATAATATAGAAGGGAATGACTTGCTCTAAGGAGGATAGACTGCCCTAGAAAATAAGGTCCTATTCCTGTTCTCTGGCTTAATTCCTATAAAATGCTCAGAATAGTTTAAAAAAAAACAACAAAAGTTCCCATACAGCTCTGTTCCTGGATGTGAGGGCTGATATTTTAAGTCCAACCCTTGAAATGCTGAGCATTCAAATCTGAAACTGAAGAAAATATTCACCAGTGATGGTACTTGTGATGAATCCTAAAAAATTCTCTTGAGAATATCTATTCTGTCTTCAGAATAAGGGCCAAAAGAAGCTGATGAGCAATCTCCATGCTAATCAATCTGCCTGGACATGGAATGTGTGACCCTACAGACTGGCACAGGTCCAGCACCCACCCTCAGAGCTCACTTGATCAGCATCTTTCCATGTTCAGATGCACATCTCTCTTGAGCCAGGCTTGGCTGGGCAGCAAGACAAAGCCTTTTAGAAACACACTGAGCTCCAAAGGATAGACAAACAGTGCTTCTCAAGTGATCTCTGGGTTTAAGCTGTCTTACCATTTGCTCCTGAACACTTCTCTTTGCTTGTGAGAACGCCTGCTGCAGTTCACTGAGCAAGTTCTCTGACTTCTGACACTTCGCCATCAGCAAAGAGATCTTAAAAAAAGAAAACCCACACAGACAAAGACAGAAAGCATGAAACAGGTTTTAAAGAAATAACCTTTGAAGTTCTTTTGCCTGTTATCATTACCAGCATGCAGTTTGAAATTCCAAAGTAAGCCACTGAAGCTTGTCATTAATTCCTTACTTAGTAGAGCAGTAACAGCACCAGTCAGTAAGAAGAGATGCTGTACTTCTATACCAGAAATACACTTATATTCTATTTACCAAACTCTAAACACCAGATAAACAGTTAATTCTAATCAAGTATCTATTGAAATCAGTTTAGAGACACTGAAGGGCATTTTCCTGAAGGTATTTTTTTTTACTTTTCTCTGAAACAGCACATCTCAAAAACTTAGTTGTAAAGTTATTCCACAACAACACATGCTGAACAGTAAGATAAAGCATTACTTAATTAAGAGCATCCTGGTAGAGCCAGAAGAATGTTAAAACATATTCCTGTCATCTAAAACAGGATGTCCTACATGTCTAGTGGTCACTGTTTCTTCAGTAAGAAAAAAATACTGGGTGGGATGGAAGAGAGAAAATGTTCCAGCTCAGGTGAAGTAAACTTAATATCTTGTACACATCATTTATCTAACACTGTAATATTTAACAGACCATAGATGATTACATGTTTTAAAAGCTATAATTATTGCACATCCTATATGGTTCCACTGTTCCAGGAGAGTTGTGCAACATCTTGGACTGAAAAATCTCTTCAGTGGACTATTATTTTAAAGAAATCTTGTGCACACTTGGGACCAAGCAAATCTGTTACTGCCTGCTCAGTCACTCATTAACAGTAAGTCTTCACCACTGGTCCATGAGCTGAGTGTCAAGTATTGATGAGATCAAGTGGTATAAGTAGTAGTACCACTCATCTGTCTGCAAGGACAGTGGCCAGGAACACAGGGCTACTCCTGCACATTGCAGTGACTTCATATGCAAGTCACTTCAAAACTCTAACACTACTCATATTCCAATTATCACCACTGTAATGGATTTGTAGACTAGGAATGAAACTCTAGGATCAAAATTTGGTGTCATGGCATTAGGGAGATGTCAGACTTATCTAGAAAATGTGGCAGACTCGAGTGGAGCATAATTAATCCTAGAAATTCTGTTTGTTGTTGCCTCTACAACAGGTACTCCATCCATACCTAACAGAAGAGTTCTTGCTACATACTTTTGAATAGCATTTCATGATTCCTACCATCTCAATTACAAAAAGTAATTGTACCTGATTAGAGGAGTCCTCAGCACTTTGTTTCATGTAATCCTCCAATTCCTGTTTGTCTTTCATTGTCTTTTCCAGCTGGTCATTTGCCTGTCTCAGCATCATCTGCAGCTTTTTCACCTGTTATTCATAGAATCACAGAACGATTTCAGTTGGAAGGGACCTTAAATATCATCTGGCTCATAATAAAATAATTTCTTTTTTCATTCATTTGAGGGGTATTTACTTCCTGAACACAGTACAACCCATCTCATTGCATCCCAAACCACAAACCAAAACCCTCAAAACTCTATGAAACCCAAAAGCTCTTTGCTGTTCTTCTGAAACACCCTGGATCACAGATTACAGCTATAAGGAAATTTGGGACATCAGACTGCACTGGAATCATCACATGTAATGACCTCAATCACTTATTTCAAAGCAGAATGTGACTCATGAATTCCTTACCCAGCTAAAATTGTTCTTCTGTATATGGCAGGAAACAAACATCCTCCATGTACAGAAAACAAACATCCTCCAATACTTTACAGTCATTTTATGCTGCTAGGATGAGGTCCTCTGATTTTTCCTTTGCTGTTAATCATTCTTGAAGTATCAAAGATAATTCAATGCACGAAGAGCATTTTAGAACATAAATTATGAAAGCCCACGACTTCAGCATGAACACTTTTTATAGAAGTTAGAGAACTTTACTGCATGGTCTTACAGTAAAGAACAGTAATGGTTCTTCCAAGGTGAATCCTTTAGAAACAGTTAATGTGTTCATGACCACGTAACAGTAACAAATCAAGTTATTTCAACAGAACCTCAGACTGCAAAAGAATGCTGACATTGTTCAATTGCCATCAATGAACAGAAGAGTGGATGGTTCATTGTTGCAGCCTTAATAGGAGGTACAACTGCTGAAGTCTTGCTAAAGCATGCAGAGAAGTCCCACCTGGTCTCTTGTCTCAGCCTCCTGAATCTGGATACCTTGCAACTGCTTCTCATAATTGGAGCACATATCACAGCGTCTACCCAGCTTGTTCCCTGCATTCTGCACCTGGAGAACACAGAGTTATCACCTGCCATAAAGGCCATAACATTCTTCAAGGCATGCAAGGGTGCTACATACTCTCAGGTGTGTTGTGTGATCACAAAACATTACAGATAAAAGAGAGAGGCAGAGCCATGGAATGGCAAGACCGCGTTGCTCTACGAGGGAAGGATCATGTCACCAGCTGCAGGATGGCAGATTTTCCTGGCAGGTGTCCCACTACTAGGACAAAAGCAGTAAGCCAGGACATGCAAGAGTTCATCAAGTCATTCAGAGTGTCCTTTTGACATGCATCCCGTGATTACCTGCCTAGAAAATCAGAGAAGAGCTTTCAACAGAGTGTCCTGGTTTTGGGGTTTTGTTCGTGCAATTACTTTGTATTACAAATCAAAACATAAAACCAGACTATGGTGTTTGGGGTTTTTTGTTTTGGGGGGTTATTTTGTGTGTGGGAGGTTTGGTTTTTTAGGTTTGGTTTGTTTTGTTTTTTTTTAAATCAACACAAATCAAGCCAGTTCATCAGGTCAAGACTGCCTTAAATCTGTCTCCTCCTGTAACTGAGCTTTGGATATTTTTCAGTGGCACATACTATTTTTGTTCTGGAACAGTCATCAAGCTTTACTTAGTTTTTCATACCTTCCTTCAGTATTGCTCAGTAACAGAAACTGAATAATTAGCCAAAAGAACAATTGGGAAAGAATGAAGTAGAAGACAGGCAGATAAAAAAAGAAAGAAAGAAAAGAAAGAAAGAAAGAAAGAAAAGAAAGAAAAGAAAGAAAAGAAAGAAGAAGGAAGAAGGAAGAAAGAAAGAAAGAAAGAAAGAAAGAAAGAAAGAAAGAAAGAAAGAAAGAAAGAAAGAAAGAAAGAAAGAAAGAAAGAAAGAAAGAAAGAAAGAAAGAAAGAAAGAAGAAAGAAAGAAAGAAAGAAAGAAAGAAAGAAAGAAAGAAAGAAAGAAGAAAGAAAGAAAGAAAGAAAGAAAGAAAGAAAGAAAGAAAGAAAGAAAGAAAGAAAAGAAAGAAAGAAAGAAAGAAAGAAAGAAAGAAAGAAAGAAAGAAAGAAAGAAAGAAAGAAAGAAAGAAAGAAAGAAGAAGAAAGAAGAAAGAAAGAAAGAAAGAAAGAAAGAAAGAAAAGAAAGAAAGAAAGAAAGAAAGAAAGAAAGAAAGAAAGAAAGAAGAAAGAAAGAGAGAAAGAGAAGAGAAGAAAGAAAGAAAGAAAGAAAGAGAGAAAGAAGAAAGAAAGAAAGAAAGAAAGAAAGAAGAAAGAAAGAAGAAGAGAAAGAAGAAAGAAAGAAAGAAGAAAGAAAGAAAGAAAGAAAGAAAGAAAGAAAGAAAGAAAGAAAGAAAAGAAAGAAAGAAAGAAAGAAAGAAAGAAAAGAAAGAAAGAAAGAAAGAAGAAAGAAAGAAAGAAAGAAAGAAAGAAAGAAAGAAAGAAAGAAAGAAAGAAAAAGAAGAAGCCAAATAGGAGAGGAAAAAACCAAGTGTTGGGTCCACAGCAGGGAAAAAAACCAAGAGTTAACCAGCTGCCACTCTGACACAGTAATGGTTTTGGCTAAGGGAACACATGGAAGTTTTATCAAAGCTCCAGATGCAAGAGAGGTTTGAGCTGAAATGGGATTTGTACTTGCTGCTCCATGTCCCATCCACACAGGGTGCCATTCACAGACCCTGCCTGTACTCCTGCCTCCAGAAACATGTGGGAAGCAGTGGCCTTCTTGTCAGAATTCTAAGAAAGGTTTGGAGTAAAGTGTCAGTGAAATGTCAATGGGGCAAGGAAAAACTCAGGAGCAGAAGATTCAATTCAGCTCTGAGATAATTACAAGATCATTTCAGATATTATAAATCAATAGTAACATAAAAAACAGCTTCACAGTAGGCTTAGAGGGACCTCCTAAGTAATGATTTGCAGGTAAGTCAAATTCTGACAAGCTGAGAAACTAAAATATTTCTAGTTCTTATAATTACATCTGTCCTTTGCCTGGCCTCATCTCTCTCACTGCATTCTTGCATTCCTTTTCTTTTTTTTACCCTCATCTTGTCTTCCTTTTCACCCACTATGCATTGGTATCTCCCTCTTCCCCTTTTCCTCCCCCTGAAGTGTTGCTTCTTGGTCTCTCTTCTTCTGAAAGGGTAATCACAGGAGCCCCACAACACTCCTCTTCTCAGTGACAGACCAAATGCAAGCTTTGAACTGGCACCACATAAAGCAGATGAAAAACTGACAGGCGGAACACCCAGAAGCAATAATTTCCTTGCTCACCCATACTGAAATTGGCACAGTGTTCAGTCTAATCTGCTGCTTGTCACTCTCAGAAATTGGTTTCTGATGATGCAAGTCCCCAACAATTTTCTGAAGCTTCCTTTGTG
Source organism: Calypte anna (assembly GCF_003957555.1). Taxonomy (NCBI): domain Eukaryota; kingdom Metazoa; phylum Chordata; class Aves; order Apodiformes; family Trochilidae; genus Calypte; species Calypte anna. The sequence goes on from NC_044264.1 coordinate 711,454, forward strand.
GTAGCTCTGTGTGTTGTGCATATCTTGGCTGCTCATTTCTAAATTGCACTCCATGCACAATCCTCAGTAAAACTCTTTGGCATACAAAACAGCACTGTTAGCTCTGCTCTTTTTGTTAATCTTTGCAATTTCCTAGTCAGCCCCACTTGCACCATAACGTCCTTTCCTTAGCTTCCCATTTTCTCCTTTTCTGCAAGCTCTCCCATCTTTTTTTCACCTTCTCACATATTTACAAGATCAGCAGCTACTTCTGCCAGACCCTCTGTAAGTGCAAAAAAATCCCTTGTATTCAGTAAAGTTGGCTTCTCCATAACAGAGTCAGCCCAGATGGTTTCCATCAGATGTGCTTTATGTACAGAAGTATTCTGAGACAGAAAAGAGAAGAGCTACATATGATGTATTTCCTTTTACACCTGCTGCCATACCAAGCAAACTAGGAAGAGCTTTCACTAGCAGGCAGCCCCCAAAGCCCAGGCAGCCCCCAAAGCCCAGGCAGCCCCCAAAGCCCAGGCAGCCTGTGGTGCAGGCCATGGGACTCACCTCCTTCTGCAGCAGGTTCCACTCCGTCTCGCTGACCAAGCGGTAGCCGCTGGGAGAGACGTAAGCACTTTCTACCCCTTGTGTGACACTGGAAAGAAGGGATGCAGTCTCTTCTTGCTCTGGTGTCATCGCTTTGATTGCTTTTTCCTGATCTTTGGTTAACATGAACCCGCTTGGCATTTGCAGAGACCCAAGGGAAGCTGTATCAAAGTTCTCAGACACTGAATCGGCTCCAACAAGCGGTCCGAAATCTGACTCGTCCAGGTTCCCAGCAGATTTTGCTTTGTTGTTGTATCCTAAAGCTTTGGACTGTAAAGATCCAGATGTCCCCAGGCTGTCTGTTGACTGTGCCCTCCGTAGTCCATCCTTAAACATATCATTATCTGATTTATTGAAAGATTCACCAGAGGAAAGAAGCAAGTCTGCATCCAATGAATGGGCTGAGCCATGGGTGCTATTGACATGCACCTGGAATTGAAAGATATGGAAGACAACAAATCATATACTCCAGTTTGGAAGCATGGTGCTAGAGGAATGCTGGACACTACTTATCAGACACAGTAAAAGCAAGTTTAAATTGGCTTCGACAAGAAGATCTGATCACTAAGCACAAGAGAGCAGAGAAAAGAGAACTGAAAAGTATCAGTCAGAATTTAGAACAAAACAAAAAGCAAAAATAAATTAGAAAAAAAAAAAAGCCTTCTGAAAACAGAGTGCTTTTGTAAGAATCTGTCTTCTTGCCAGAAAAGCAAGAACAAAATCACCTTACATTGTCCAGTACTTGAAACAAGGTGCTTTCTCCATGAAGGAGATATATTTGCACTATCACATCTAGAACAATACCCTACACAACAAAAGACAAATACTCCACTTTCACAAGTAAATTCAGGAGACTTTTGCAAAACATAAAACTTTAGTTTAAACATAAAAATAAATGGGGAATGAATTATATCCATAAAACCTACTCCATACTGACAAGTGACTATTATTCCTGTTTCTTCTGCTTTGAGTGTGAAAAAATATTGTAAGAGAAAGAAGCATTTTCTTTAAAAGATTATTTGTACACAAAATAAAATGAAAAAGGAAAAGGCTGGGTCTGAAGAGAAAGGCACCCTGGGGAATGCCAATACAAAACCACATTAACTGTCCTGTGACGTTTATAAGGGAGATTAAGCCTCTTGATCTATTTTTACTTATTTGTAGCACTGAAAAGAGAGCAGTAAAGCCTTACATAAAAAGCATATGACTGGTTTCAAAATACCTCCCAAGAAATAACACTTCTGCTTTGCCATTAGACATGTAAAGAAGATTTGAGTTTTCCTGAGAAAAATAGAAGTTTTAGGAATAGGTCCAGCAGAAACTAGCAAGTGGCTGGTACTTCCATAGAGATGGTCATAACTTGTAACTTTACCTTATGTACTAGTCTAGGACTGTTATAAATGCCTTGTTTTAATAATTTCCAGGCATAAGATTTACATTGACATGCATTTGTTCAAGTTCATAACAAAAAGTTATGAGAAAACAGACACAGATTGTATCCTCAGACAAATGTTTGGTGATACAGTCCAGAAATCATCTGTTTGGATTGCAAACTGGTCAACAGAGAAATGCTCAGAAATCAAATCATGATTAGTTACATGACATGACAGAATATAATTCATTACCACTTGTAAAACACATAGTGTCCACTTAAAAATGGTCATAAATAGCAACAAAACCAAACCCATAAACAGACACAAAACCACTCTGGAAACTATGCTCTTTCTCAAAATATAGAATTTTCCATTCTGTATAATTCTTACAATAAAATAAATGCTTTGATTAAGGGACTAAAGAGATCCTAGGAAATGAGATCATTATCAGAAGATAAAGCTTTTGCTCACCATCAGTGTGTTGTATTTGTATATTTGGACACACAAGTGCTAAGCATGAAACACTGTATTAGAAATAGATAGTTGTATCCTTACTGTAGGATAGAGGGTAGAACTAGATATCAGCTACATTTAGAGGTTATGATTCTGAACATCTTTCTGCATTCAGAACTGTTATAAATCATTGATAAAAATAAGGGGAAGACTCTAAAAATATATACCTTTTTTCCCCTCCAAAAATAAATAAATCTGACAAAATACTGGCTCACACTACAAACTCTCAAGTCTCTTGAAGATTACATCATCTTCTGCAGCACAAAACTTGGTTTGTTTTTATTAGTTTGTCCTGATTTTGACTTACAAAGCCAAAATGGGACCTGTCAGATGATCAGATAAACAAGTAAAATGCAGTGGGAAAGGATAAGTAATGCCCATTTTGATATTGCTTCCAAGTTCCAACCTGTGTACTCATTGCACTTGTTTCCTCACAAGAGAAAACTTGGGCAAATTCCCAGCACAATTTCAGCTTGTCCCAGTGTAGGACTATCTACAACACCCAAATCCCTTGCTAACAAATGACATCCAGCAGCATTACTTTTTCAAGCTGTGGAAATGGGTTTTTTAGTAGAGCTCAAGCAGCTTCCCCAAAAACTTGGTGCTGAGCCCCAGCTACTGGCTTGGCTAAACAAGAACTTATTTTTGGTTGCTGAACAGATGTGGCCAACAACCTCATCTCACACAGCTGGATGTTGCTTAATACAATCAGTCATCTCAGACTGGCCTAACAAGTTTAAGTGTAGTGTGGAATTCAACAAGTGGGTCAGCAAAATAGTTACACTGCACTTGTTGAATGGTCTAGTTCTGAACACTGGGGTGTGTCAGAATGTGTTACAAATGCCAAGATAATTTAACAGCAGTTAACATCCAGGACACAGGAGGCAAATTAGTTTTTAACAGCACCTCTCAGGACTGTGAAGTATTATCTTTCCATCTTTATTAGAATTCATATATTGAAGTGTGGCTGCAAAGATTTTTCATTGCTTAATAAGAAATACAGGCTACAGAGAACAAAGGCATTTGTATTTGCTGCCAACACAATGCATGAGTACTCAAAGCTGCTTTGATCTGTCCAGTTCTTTTACCTCTTCACTAGAGAGCTGAGCAAGAGTTTCATCCTGGCCTAGAGAACATGAAGCTTTCGTTTCATCATCTGAATCTTTCTGCTTCTCCTCCTTTCTCTTGCTAAGCCTTTGTTGCTCATCTTCTTCCTAGAAGTGGTTGACAGCAAACAAATACATAAGTGGGCTTAATTCTTGCTGCAGTAGCAATGACATTAGCTTTCATGATAAACTAAGCTATCATAGAAGGCACTGAAAAACATGATTTTGTTTAAAAAATGCAATATGTATCACAGAAGGACTCTCTTGGTAAAAAATACAATGTTCATTTCACATGCATCCAAAGCAACATAAATGGAAACTTACTTTTCAAGTTTAGTGGCCAACTCATGTTCTAGTATAACTTTATTTGAAGGACTTTATTACCTAGATAAAAAGTCTAACTGTGGAAATTACCAAATAAGTAGTACAAAAGAACTGTTACACTGGCCACGGTGTATAGAAACTGCTGGCACACTTGCATCACCAGTGGCCTGATGAACAGCCATTATACAAGCACAAACAAGAAGTGCCTTGGTCATTATAAACACAAGCATATGGAAAAAGAATGAAAAGAAAGACATCATAGAACACTAAGTCATAAAAAGCCTGTACACAATCACTTGCATAAGGTGATTTAAAATGTAGTCCTTAATTCCTGAGCTAGGAAGTGTACTGGAAAAAGCTGCAAAGAAGTAAAACTTGTTCTCCTAACATCCTTAACCCAGATGTTTTGCATCATAGATGATTGTTTCTTCCTCCAAGATTAACTTCTGGATATTATTACCTATTTGTTCAACAATACTGGCAAGGTTACTTTTAAAGTTACTACATATATTAATATTAAAATATTCACTCAAATGGAGAGCTTGTCATAATTTCTGGTTGTCACTTAAATGGAAAATTTCTATTAAAACTGTCAGTTATCATTTTTTGAAATAGGAAGAGATTTAACTTGTCTCCAACATGTGATTTCCATACTTGCTATATCACATTAAATATATAGTATTTAAAAGTATAAAAAAAAAAAAAAAAAAAAAGGAAAGCAGCAAGTAACCTGATCCTTTTTTTTCAGCTCTTCAACCTGTCGGAGCTGCTCAGAGGTCAGAACAATTTCCATCCTTTGCATGTCCCTCATCAGCAGACGCTGAGACTCCAAGAATTGGTCATTGGCTTTTTGCCAGGTGTGTTTTAACTGGTTGTGCTGCTGTCGCTCCTGCTCTAGGAGATGGCACACTATGCAAGGACAGAAAGAGTCATTCTCAGCCAGAAATTTTTGTAACCTCTTTTCAAAAGAGAAGCATTTTCATAAACAAAAGTAATTATTGTTCTAATCGAGAACAGTCAGGCTTTGTTCAACTTTTTACTATGAAATAAGACATTTTCTTCACCCCCAAGCTTGGCTTGTGACTGGGGATGTATTGCTGAGAGTTTAAGAGTTAGAAGACTAATGCCTTAACTTCATTCAGGACTTCTAACTGCTTATTTTTTTCTTAGGGCTCATTTCAAAAGACTATATCCCTATTTATTTCCACAGAAGGTTCCCTTTTTCATTCCTCTACAATGATCCTGTGCTGTACTGGCATCCATGTGCATCTGCACACCCATTCCTCACCAGGGGTTCAGAGCCGACACACCCCAAGGAGACATGTTAACACACTATGGAAATAATGCTCATAAGTGTACATGAATAAAAGACACCAGTAAAATCACTTAAAGAAGAAGGAAGTTTGCAATACTGTAAGAACTCAGCAGCAATTCAAAGCTTCCCTTGAGAGAATGAATGGCTCTCTTGTTTTTCTCTGTTACAGAAGAATGCTGCACTTCTGAAAACATTTTAAGGGCTTGCACATTCAAAAGTATTGCCTTCCCCCTCACCACAACTCCTTCAAATTAATTTAAAATCAGAATTCAGGAAAGAATTAACAGCTACGTTTGGTTTTGGATCCTTAGTGTGAGAGTCAAAAGGATGATTATTACACAGGTACCTTCGTGCAGTTCTTTCCGCAATTTCTCTGCGTCTTCTTGCAGGACTGATTTTTGTGTGTTAAGAACAGCCACATACATCTCTAGGTCTGTCCTACACGACTTCTCTGCTTCCAAATAATGGTTCAGCTCTTTAACCTGCATAAAAAGAGGGAAATCTATCATCTCAGTAGACAAATATAAAATGCCACGACTCAAGCAGGGGATTTCATCACAACACGAATGCATTGCTCACTCCACACGTCAGACCTCACACCCATCTAGTAACATAAATAATGTCAATAAAACCTTGCATTTTTATGATACTGCAGATAAAAGTACTTCAACAACTTCGTAGGCTTGTGTTAAAGCATCTCCTTGCTAGATACAAACCAGGAATTCTTTCCTCTAGCACTTCAGCACAGCTGACACACACATCACTAGAAAAGAAAGATGGGACAACGTGTGTGTGCCAAGTTCTGTGAGTTACAGGAGGAAAGAGACACTGAACATGAAGTTTCACAATACACTTCCTTATCTGCATCCAGCCAGCATGATGGAAGGTACAAACTGGGATACAGTTACAACTCCATCTCACCTTTGATGCTTCTAACTCCTTGATTTTTTCTTCAGCCCCTGTCAATTTCTCCTTCAGAGCTGCAATCTCTTTCTCCATGGGCATCACAACCGAACGCAGCTTCTCAGCATCTTCCTGGGCCTGAAATTAATGTCATTAAGTTATTCAGAAAACATTACCACAGGTTTCAACACAACAGTTTCCACTCTGAGACATTTGTAGACAATCTCTATGCCAACGAACACATCAATCTCAACTTCCACCTTCAATTATTTTGTATTATTGCTGTTTGCTTAGTTCAGCACTCAACTCTGACACCAGGCTGGTATTACTACATTCACAGCAGGCAGCTAAATTTTAAATGCACGTGTGGATTAGGCCACAAATACCTATTTTTCTAAAGAATGTCTATCAATTTATCATTCTTGACACTTGGGAGAAAACTTACTGATTCAGACATTTCAAAATGCTTACACTTTTCTAACTGTGTTGCAACTTGCTGCCACACAGCACATGTAAAAAAAGTGTAATACAGGAACTGCATGGTGAGTTATTGGCTATTTATTGCTTAGGAGGTTAAGAGAAAAAGAATCTGCACAGTAGTGCACAGTATAGTTTTGTTCAGCTGTGGAAGGCCATTTTTCAACTTGAGATTACTACTAACATAGCATCAGATTTCAGCATTACTGTGACTAAGTACTTCAAAAGTATATACAGACAATTCATCAAAACCCCCATTCCTTTGAGGATGCACTAAAAACTTTCCAAGTGAAATAACAGCTCCCACAGACTCCACAAAAGCAAGCAGAACACTCAAATATTGGCTGCAGTCAAAGTCTTCAAGCCAAGAAGAATTTAAGCAACCTAATCTGGGTTGGGTTGATGTATGAAGGCTCCAAATGCTCCATTGTTCTCTGGCTTCTGCTGGAAGAACTCCCCAGGGGAGGGAAGGCAGGGAACTGCACCCCAAAGCTGAAACTTCAGATGATACTTTTCCTAACCTGGATGTCTTGTTTTAAATCCATGCTTTTTCAGTTCCTGGTATGCTCATTGACAAATGTATGCTGAGCAAGACTTTCAGGAAGAAAAACAGACAATATTTTTAACTTTTCTAATCTTAATCCACAAAGTAAGTTAATATTGCAATAGCTGTCAATTATACAAATGCTCCCAGGCCCCTGGATTCTAAAAAGCTTCAAAGAACATTGTAGAGAAGAAACAAAATCAACTTTCTTCACATTTCATTCACTTCTGCTGCATTTTCTCACTGCTAGTTTGCTTGGGTAGAGAGAAGTCCATGAGGAAAGCAAGGGACATCACCTGACAGTGAATTCAGTGCCAAGGACATGTGACAATGTCACACGTACATACAGACCCTGTCACTTGCAGCCAGCAACTCATCAGTCACATTGTACAAACAGATGGCAGCAGGAGTTCAACTTCAAAGATTGCTTTATATTTCATTTATTGCATCAGTTCTGTTCTTTTAATGCTACCTATAGCTGGCTCGTGGGGACTAAAGATAGCCCACAGTATTTTTAGGACTGCTGAATAAGCTTTTCCCTAATTATTCATGACTGTGGGAATATTTCATCACTGGTTTGATCTCACATGGTTCAACACTTAGTAGAGTCACAAACGTGTCCATGTTAAAAGCAGTAAGCTCAGAGAAAGAGGAAGCTCTCTGCAAGCAAAATCAGGCTGTTTAACAGCAACTGGAGAGACAGAACTGTCTGAAATTCCATGTGACAGAAAAGTTACTCTAGCATTTAACTGCTTGGTAAACTCAGCTGAGGTCTGACACTGTGGTTACAACATTCTGCAGATGTTTCTGAAAAAAAAAAGAAAAATAATAAAATGATAAAAATAAAAAAGAGGGGAGGAGGAAGATTGGGGGGGTGAGGATCCATGTTAAAGGTCAGTGTAGTACTGAGCTAAACCCTTAGGATAGCCTATATAAAGCCTATATATGCTAACAAAATGACTGCTGGTCACTGGATCTGCCTCGGAAGGTAAAGTGTAACTACTGAGACTCCCAAACTGAGGTTAAAGTTCCCATGTAAACTTTTAATAAAGTGATAATACTTATCCTGTCTGAAAATGCTACTTAAGGATCCTGTCCCCTGTGGCAAGAGGTGCCACAGCATCACATTGCCTGTGTTATAAAACATTCCTCCAACTCTTCCAGAGGTGTGATCATTTGTTTCCTTCTTTTTGCCAAACTAACTTGACTGTCAAACCCCAAGGTTTTACACATTATCACCCACTCAAGAACAAAGCTTCCATGTGACTTCTGCTGAAGCAAAACCTTCTCCCCCCAGCAGAGTGGCCAAAGGGATCTGCAGACCACAGCACGGAGATGACTCCACAGAAGAAACATGTCAAAAATTAGTCCCAGCCATCAGACAAAACATTCCATTCCCAGCCTGACAGCTACTACAGCAACCCTGAATGTCCTTCACTCTTACTCCAACCAGTATTTTCAGAATAAAAACCTGGCTGAAGAAGTCTAAGGCAAACACTGTACCTAAATGTATTCCTCAAGAAATGAGAAAAGCAGGAAATGTACAGACACAATTTGAGAATCTCTCTTGAAAGGACTAAACCTCTCTGAGTTCATCTAAATCTATTCTGCTGCTCTTCATCATTAACCATGAAGGCAGCTCACTGTACAGGAGATTCTATGACCAACTCTTGTCACAGACATCATATTTCCTTCTGATTTCCCCTCTCTGACTAACAGGCACACTGCAGAACTGGAGGTAAGTCTTTTCCTAATCTCCTCATATGCAAAATACCTGTTCTGCAGACTCCTGATACTCAGACTTTGACAGAACTGTGCTGAGTCTTTCTATTCATCACTGCTCCTACTGAAACCCAAATCCTTCACTGAAAGGAAAAATAAGGTCTGAATAAAAAGGAACAAGTTTTACCAGGGTGCAAGACTCATCCCCACCAAGTCATTTATCCACAAGGAGCCAAATCATTATTCACCAGAGAACCTGCATGCTGATAAGGCCAGACTGCTTTTAGCATTTCTGGTGACAAAAACCCCCAAAAACTTATCTGGTATTATAAAGCAACTGGGAGGCAGTGAGATTTCCATAAACCACCACTACATTTTCTGAAAGATGAATCACTAGGTAAGCAGGCTTACCATTAGAACAAGTATTTACCTTGCTTGAGTCAGGCAGGGAGAATTATAGAACAGACACAGATTTCTTAGAAATTGCTGCTTATGATCAAAATCACAGAACACCCAAGTTTTCTCCAGGTATTTGGCAATTTGCATCTTAAAATACATTTACAGGGAAAAGCAAGACAGCTGCTTCCAGGAAAGTGCACGTGTTCCACCAGATGCTGAAGAATGCAGAATGCCAGGTCTGCAGGCCAGACTTGGATACCTCTGGCAAGGTAATCACAGTCTAGTAAATACAGTCCAAAATAGAATGTTCATGAAAACATCACCCACCTGTTCTAAGGGCTTCCAAACCAGGACAAATAACATGCATGCTGGAAGCCTGAAAACACTCATATCAAAAATGTTATCTACCTTTCATCTCTTTCAGGAGGGGACCAAGTATGCAGACAACAAGCATAACAGTAAGCAGTTATGTGGATGCAATATTAAATTTCATGAATTTTTTTTTTCTTTGTAGTTTAAAGTAGATTTTAGAGCCAAATCAAACACAACTGAACTGAGAGAGCCAGGAGGTTAGCATCCTGGACTGAGACATATGGCTTGCAATCTTCTCTCTGCTCTACCCATTCTTCTCAGCTCACCTCTCATTTAGAGTGATACACAACCCAGAGAGCAAAATACTTCTTTTTCACTCCTTTGAGATGTTTGGAGATTCCCTCAGAACTGGCTTGGAAGATGAAGGTGTTTTTTAAAAAAGTCTTTCAAAATTTATGCCTTAAAATAAATTAAATCCATTGTTATGCCTTAAAATAAATTAAATCCATTGTTACAATGCATCATATAAAAATGGAGGTTAAACACAACACTGCTGGCTGGAAATGCCATTTTGCATGAGGAATTGATCACAAGTCTGCAAATAATGCATCCCAAGTGATCAAGAAAATTCCTCCTTTCACACTGACTGCTGAGGCCTGAATATTCATTACTTTGCTAGACAAACACTGCTTTTTATGGGCTTGGAGTTTGCTTGCTTGTTTTTAGGTAACATTGGATGTCCTTTTCCTAATTTTGATCAAATTCTCAGTCTCCTTGAGGAGAAAATTCACAGGTTTAATGACAGGGAAGATTAAAAAACCCATGGAAAGCAGTTTAAGCAATTATTTCAAGCTGTGCTCTGAAGTCCAGATTTCCCCTTCCCCCTCCAATTACATAAAGTACATGTTTCTTCTACTTTACAAACCTATAAAGCTTCCTGAGCTCATATTAATCACAGATTAACATACCAATCACCTTTTCCTTTAGGATCACAAGGGATATTTATTTCTCTTTTAAAGTGGTACAGTTGAAAATGCTATGTATATGCTATACTCAATGTCCAGTGGCAAAGAGGCTTGGGTGAGCTGGGCTGACACCTGAATAAATTCCAACTCCAACTGTTACACCATCAGTACATTGAGATTAAGAAAAAAGAAAATCATAAAAATAATAATGCTGAGATTTGAATTACTGCAAAAACTCTTGCAGTCAGGAGAGATTGTTTTCTGAGGACTGTTACTGGCAGTTTGTGGGTAATGCATTGCCAGGACTTCTACAGGATGAACTCAACATCTTCTGGATTCTTTCTACAAGACTGACCACGCTGATCTAGTTTTGAAACCTCCTTCCAGCTTCAAAAGAAGTCTTTTTTCTCTCTTGGTAGGATTAAAACCTCTTAAACCAGCAGATGTCTTAATATTCCAGTTGCAGTAATTTTATAGTGAGAACACTGGCAAATCAGCTTTATTTTGACTACTACCTTTATAAATAAGGATGATACAAAGAGCAGCTCACCCAGTACCAAGCAAGAACTATCCAACCACAACTAGCAATATTCAAGAATGTCTTCAAAAGCCTCAGAAATAAAGAATTCCATTTTACAACACTGATTGCTTGTTTCAACTTAGTAAAAGTTGGTTAAAACACTTGTTATGTGGAATGTCTCTGATTTATGTTATGGCAAGAGACTTTACAAGGCCTCTTGCTTTCACAAACTGAAAGCCAAACCCTACCATCTTCTCAGCTGCAATCCCCTTACTTTACCCCTGTCATCAGGTACAATACCTTTATGGATTCAAGTGCAGCCTTAGGTCACAATGACTCCCACAAACAAAGAGGTGAAAGCTGGCAGAACAAATCTGTGTCTTTCTGAAGGAGTTATAGCAGAGGGTGGAAATGAACCCATGCATAACAACACAAGTGTATCTTGAAACAGGAGTGGCAGGGCTAGCTTTCAGCATACCTTTTTCATTTCATTTTCTAGGTTTTCTTCCTCCTGACCCTCAGACAGTCTCCTTCTTAGCTCTGCTATCTCCCGTTCCACGTTTTCCCGGTACTGATTCCACTGAGCTCGCTCCTGCTCCATCCTGTGATGATATTGGAGCTCATAGTCACGAACAGTCTCTATAAAACAGCATTTTCAAAACTTAGTTTCAATGTCAGTTAAAAACCAGAGCTTTAGGAACTCCCATCTCCAACCAGCCATGTGTCTATATAGATCACCAATAAAAAGAAATGTGTGTACAAAGATTTGTGTTCCCTGGGGAAAACGCATCATCACGTGGTGGAAAAACTGCCTGCTGCCAACAGGCTGGAGGCTCAGGATACTGTGATCCTGTTTGTCAACCTTTAAGAAAACAGCCAGTTATGGCAACAGTCTGCCCCAGACTGCATCCTGCATTTTGTTTCTTGCAATAAGTCTTCTGAACTTCAGCAGCTGTGCAACAGGCAAATATGACAAAGAACAGCTCAGAACTACCAACAAAAAACGAAATCAGACCTACAACTGATAGCAAACAGCTTCTTCAGTCACTAACCTAGGGAAAAGTCCATGAGATAGTACTGGAGGGACATTTAACTGTCTGACAGCCTAAAGCTGTTTCCAGACTTGTTGCATTACATGCATTACACTTCTCTTTGTGGAAGGATGAAGTATCACATCCAGAGGCCCTCAAGAACACTTTGCATACACATGAAAGATCCCATTGCCAGGACTCCTACTAAATTCTATCCCCATATAAATAGAAGACAACCACCAAGCTCCTTCTCACAAATTTATGACCTACATTTCACCTGTCACTTCTGTAGCCCAGTTTTGTCAAGCCATGAAAAGCAGCTGCCCATATTCTGTGCAAGCAGGCACAAATCACATAATAAAGCTGTGTCTGATCTTAGCAGCAGCAGCTTGCTTGGTTGTTACCTTTCATAATGGCTTGTAGTGAAGCTACTTCTTCTTGCCACTGTCTCTTCACCTCATCAATAGCTTCCTGCTTTGTATTCTCAGAGACTGTAGCTATAGCTTTGATGTTCTCCATTTCAGCATGAGCTTCCATCAGCTGGGTCCGTAATTGTCCCAGATCATCCTGGGCTGCTTGCAGCACTGCATTTTGTCTTTTCAGGTCCTCTGGAAAGAAATATTATTTCCATTTAACTTGATTCATAAATCTGATCCAAAAAGTATCCACAGTTGCTATGGCAAAGAACAGAACTCTAACAAGTGGGTGTTATTACTCGGTGATAATAATCACTGGTATTAAAGCATCTATCCACAATGACTGAACAAATATTAGCAGGTATCTTTAGGGAACATTACTGCTTGACTTCATTTGCCCCTGCCTTTTATTAAAAAAGCACCTTCTTGTGGATGCAGCCACAAAGTAGACACTGTAGGTGTAAGATACCAATCAATACACCTCGTGAAAGTCAACTGTGCGTTCAATTAGTTCATTATTATTTAACCCATTCTGTTAAAAAATCAGAAAATAGAAGAACAACAGGCAGTTTGTCCCTCCTTTTTGGCACCAAAGGGGTCCTGAATTTGGACAGAACACTTTGTATTTATCGAACAGAAACACTCTGTGACCATTACATGGAACTGACATAAAACTTCTCAGCCTGATTTGCTCTTTACCATGGTTTTGCTAAGTCTTAGCTTCTACTGAGAAAAGGGACAATCTATGAAACATCTACTGCTTCTCTTAATTGTTGCAGCTATAAACAGAATGTAAACTAATTCACATTATCCTGGCCTCTGCACCACAAACAGCAAGCTGTACCAAAATGCTTAATCAATCCTAGCACACAGCACCCTATAGACCCTATATACCCCTTATACAGAGCTTGGAGTTAACCAGGTACTCAGAATGGCATTAACATTTCTGTGAAACACCCAAGACCTTGTAATATTTATACAACTTAATTCTCAAACGACAGTATTAAGGATCACTGTATGTTTAGGAAAGGGTTTCAGGAAAAAAGGAGGAGGGAGGAAAACCTTGGGGAAAAAAAAAAGAGAAGTAATTGCTTGTATATTCTCCTCTGGTATCTCTTCACTTCAGTACACGTGAAAGTTGGATTTATTATATTTTTACTGTTCTGAAAAAGAGATTTCTTGCTGATCTCATCAGCAGTGTCTTCTATCTTAGATCTGCTTTCATCTAGATTCTAGAAACACAAAGAAACAGGCCTTTTGTATGATCTGATCTTCATTACATCTGTTGTATTTCTGCTCTCATAAGCTTATACAAGCAGCTGCAGATTTAATGCAGTATTTTTTTGGCTCTGCTTTCATATGTTAAGGGCAGGAAAATCACTAGGATTAGAAATAAATCAATTTGGCTCTCAGAACAACAGTTATCTCTGCTCTCCAAATCTTCATTGGATATTTGAGCTCATATGGTTCACATTTTCCTATAAAGAACATTATTGAAAGAGATGCCCTTGGCTGGTATTAAAACTTTTATAACATTTGTCTGCTTACATTGTACCTCAGATGGAAATTTAAGACAAATTAATACTACATTAAAAAGCTAGCCAAAGTACAAACAGCACATCACCTGGACTGTATCTTTCCAATTACCAGATCAGCTGCTGTCCAGAGAGAAGCAGCACACCACAACTTCAGAATGTTTGTACTAAAATTCAGTGGTGGTGTTTCTGCATGTACATCAGGTTGCTCTGCTGCCTTCTATCCATGCAGGCAAATCTTTACATTCATTGTAAAAATTCCTTCTAGGAAGCTAAACAGGCACCTACTGAATTTCACCCTCTGCTTCTATCTTATGTGTCTGTTGAAAAGGCTACTGTCACTTTTTCATTATTTCAGAAATAACAATGATGTTGGATATGCAGCTGACTAGCCCAGTGCTGGAAGAAAACTCCATTAAATACTCTTTATCCTTAACAAAAAGAAAAAAACAAAAAAAACAAAAAAACAGGAAGAAAAAAAAAAAAAAGGGGGGGGGGTGTGTGCATAGGCAAATGGGAGGTTGCAGTTAGCATTACCATGGTTATTCCTTATGCAGGGATTACCTTAAGCTCATGTTTAATTAAACTTCAGAATCATTCAGAAATGTCCAACTTACCTTCCTTAGCCAAGTACAACTCCTTAAATTTTGCTCTCTTTTGATTAAACTCTTGCTCAAGCTGCTGCTTTGTGCGCATGAATTCTGCATTGACCTTTTCCAGTTCTGCCACCCGTTGTAGAAGAGCAACTGCAAAGAAAAGAGAAGACAAGGCATGTCACTAACAGTTAGGGCACCCCATTCTGTGACTCTGAGGTTCAGGGCTCATTCATTTTAAAATATCTTGCTTCATTAGCTCAGCTGCTGAAAAAAATCAGCAACTGTTGGTAAATCAGGACAAGAAGTCAGAGTCCTCTGAAAGGAAGATGGGTTTTCTAACTACAGCACCAAACTGTAACAGAGCAGTGTATGTGACAGGGAGTTGTAGAGAAGACAAAACCAGAGTTTTGTATACACAGTAAAGGAAGACATGGAAAGAACACAGCACCAGAACTCTTTATATTGGTGCATCTTTCCAAAACACTGGGAATTTAGTCACCAGGCACAAGAGCAGCCTGTGAAAGCTGAGCAAGGCACCAAGTTCTCAAAGGCTGAGGTCAAAAAACCAAAGTGCCAGCTGCTCAGCTAACAACTATGGAAGAACAAAGCACAGAAAAAAAAAAACTAAGCTAAAAATTAGATGCCCTTATCTTTCCCATCTTTAGTTCTGCACATCCACCAAAGGGAGGTTTCTCAGACTATATTGACACAAATTTGCCAGAAGATGACCCCAATTCATGGAGAAATAACTGATGATAAAACTCTCCTTGTTTCCAGCAGGTAAAAATCCTCCAGGGCACACATGCATCTCATGCTTTCCAGTATGTATGACATTAGCACTTGATCTGGTCGTACAACAATAAAAGGGAGCAGTAGGAAGCACAAAAGGCA
This sequence comes from Calypte anna, assembly GCF_003957555.1. Classification (NCBI taxonomy): domain Eukaryota; kingdom Metazoa; phylum Chordata; class Aves; order Apodiformes; family Trochilidae; genus Calypte; species Calypte anna. The sequence goes on from NC_044264.1 coordinate 726,975, forward strand.
CCTAAAGATTGTTACAATGCCATTATTATTGAACAAAACCCCACACAATACCAAACTAGGATGATAGAAAGATCCCACCCAGCCACTGACCCTTTAACACTGATCTTCACATGCAATATTAACTTCTTTGCACCTGGTGAAGTGTAGGTCTGGGTTAGGTGCCAGACAGTTTCAGATTTCACACCTCAGAATTCAAACATGACACAGAAAAAAAATCCATCTCCTTGCTGCATCACACTGGGCAAATAATGTTCCCCTGCACAATTCTTGATCTGTTCTGCAGAAGCATTTTATGGACATGTTCCACCCCTGTTGTACAAAGCTGAATCACTTCTTTTCAGCTACATCCTCTATATAGCACAGACAATACACACAATATTTATCCATCAAATGTTTCTGGATCACACCCAACACACTTCCCACCAAAAGCAAGTTGTGAAAACACAGCAGAAATTCTACCTGGCTTCAGCAGCATCAAACACTTGCAAAAAAAGGCACAATCAGTTCTAGAGCCTAGAGTGGTAAAACACAGGATGGTCAATGCCATGGCAAAACCAAGACATCAACTGCAGACCTCAGTCAAATCCCTCCCAAAGACTCAAGCACTTGTTGTTTACTTGTTTCCCTTCCCATCTTTCTTTTGCAAAGAGACAGCAGCAGCTGTGCTACTGCTCCCACCAGAAAGATGTTGTGCAAAGCAAGTGAGTTGTATTTCCTCTGAAGGTGAGAGCTGCTTCTGCTGAGGATGGAAGGAAGAGAGGACACCACAAGAACAGTGCTTTAAGCTAGAGGGAAAAACTGTCTCATTCTTTTTAAATCCTGCCCAAATGGAAAGGGAGATGGCAGAGCCACCGAGCAAGAAATGCAATTTAAACTCCAAATACTTACATTTACAGTATTCCCCTTCTCTACAGCCTGGCAGTTATGTATAAAAAAAAGTAATAAATAAACAATCAACCCCCACCACAACAGAGCTCTGGCCACTGTCAGGATCAGCTGAAGGCATTCCAAAAACCAAGATCTCAACTGCAGGTCACACAACTCCAACTGTGTATTAACAGCAATCTTTTTATTCAGATCCTAAGTTTCAAGTGCTTTTACCACCTGCATTGTGCATGTGGCTCAGGACAGACCTTGCAATCCCTTACCTAGGAGGAATGTGTCCACACTAAACCTGAGGACAAGGACATCAGCCTCCTACACAGCAGGTGCAGGAGAATTAAAGCAAAGTTTATTTTCTAAGACAGCATGGCCACTGCCTACTTTCTGCTAAGTATGAATAATTACATTTTCACCAAAATTACTTTCTTCTCTGGGGGTATGATCTGTATGATGGCCATACAGACCCTCCACTTTCCAAAATGAAAGCACAAACCCAAATCCAAATGGCCAGGCACAGATTAAAGTCTGCCTGGGAGCACACCAAAGCCAATGGCAGGAAATGGACTCATATAGACATTTTCCATTAGGACTTCATCATTGATAGCTGACTTCATGCTCCTACTCACCCCAGGTCTACAAAGGAGCTGAGAAGAAAAAAAACCTGTATTTACCATTGTGGGGTATCAACTTAAAACTGACCAAAAATCTCAAACCAAACCCCCTATATTTTGCAGTGCCAGTATTCATTAACTTGCCAGAGCCCCTGAGCTCCCATCTCCACACACAGAAATGCAGTGATCAATGTTTAACAGCACTGATGAAGTCAACAAAGCCCAATACGGGGTCAGCTCCCTCGACTGAAACAGGATCAGGCAGAAGAGGAACAGGATATGCTGTATTTCATAAGAGCAGTAGTGTGGGAGACCTAATTCCCTAAGTAGGGCCCTAACTCCTCAAGAAACAAACAAAACCCCTTAAGACCCATTTTCTTAATTAATGAAATAGCACTGAGAAGAATTTCAATTGATATGCTGCACTGGAAACCACAAAAGAAGTCCCTTTGGCCAACAAAGTTTTGGCTGTAAATAGTGGGGGTTTTTTTTCCTCCTCCCCAAAACACTGGGGCAAACAGAGTGATGGCACAGCTAAACATGCCTCTCAATTTCTAGCTTTTTTCCTAATAAACAACACAGAAACTCTGCTGGAAAAGATGAAACTTCCTCAACTCACTACACAGCAGAATTTCAATTCAGGAAGGCAGGAACACACACACATCTCTTACTGACTGGTGACTTAAAGGCTGTTCCACAGCTCAGCTCCCAAAAGGATTCAATTTTATGTATGACAAAGTTTCCAGTCACACAAACATGGAGTGACTATTCCAGAACTAAGACAGACAAAGCTGATTATCAATAAGACTATTTCTGACTACCAGGTCTATTTATAAAATTAATGCCACATAGCTTTCTACTGGATATCTAAGGTGTCAAACATGACATCCAGAGATCAGTCCTACACAGCTGAAATCTGAAAAACTAGAAAAAAATGTACATAAACTTTTTGAAGATTAAAAAAAAAATTAAAAACCCACCAAGACTTTTGTCATATTTCTGCCATTTTCCACCTCTTTATTTTCCTGTCATGATTGCTCAAGACAGAAGTATGGAATAATAAAAATATACAGCTACCCATTTTTTGATTCATGCTTGTTTCCTAAAAGTACTAATTTTCATCTGGCAGAACATTACCTTGGAGCCAAAATTATGTTACAATATAAATTTTTAATCTAAGAGTCTGCCACCAGGACATGTATTTAAACTGCAAAAAGCTTTTCCTTATTTTCTTCAAATAGGATCTCATATTCTAAAACAAACACAAACCAGAACACACCCCTGCTCCAAGATAGTTGTTCTGTAACAGGCATCCAGAAGTAAAGGAACAGACTCTGGATCTTTTAATAAGCACATTGAACAGAAATAATTCCTGACTTATGGAACAAAGGTTGCTTTTCAAGGAACAGAATTTGCCCTTACACACAGATATTCAGCAGTGGCAGAACAAACTCGGGGGAAAATTAAAAAATTACTTGCTTTTTCCAAACTTGCACTTGGAAGCATCAAGGATCTTACTGCCCTGGTAAAATGGCTAAAGCCACAGCTAAGTCAGAATTCCCTTCCTTAGTTGAATTTGAGGACAGAGAATTGCAGACTTCTCGTTTGCCACCTTCATTTTCAGAGTGGCAACAAATCCCTCTGCACTGTCACACCACTCCTTTCCACAGCACTTCACTGCAATGATGGTAACTGGGCTACAGAAAGAAAGAGAGGGAGATAAAAAAGGAGGGGAAAAGAAAGGAAACATAAACCAAAAGAAAAATAATCTAACCTGCAGCTGCACAATGGAAGACAGGCTGCTGCTTGCCCATTTTACCACCAATTAGTTCTGCAGAAGTAACTCTTAGGCAGTTCCCCAATTTGGACAGGGTGCCTTTCAGAGACTTTGTTGCATTCATCCAACACTTTCTAATTTATTGCCCAGCTGAAGGCGATCTGAGATCCACAGTTTATTCTCTAGTGTCTAGACATACACAACCACACAATCCAGTACAAATGTAATGCTATATACATAAAAACTGGTGTTGCTGACAAGTGCAGGTATCACTTGTGATGCAGAACTGAGCCTTGCTGCATCATATCTGTTTAGAGTATCTTTTTATTTATTGCAGTAAATCAGTAAATGCAGGATCAAAGTATTAACTGAGGACTGCATGTTGTGAACACCTACCCACATCATCAATTTCGTAGTAGCATCAAGTAGAAGTTTGTTACTTAGTACTGAAGTTTGAAAGGAATACTGCTTTTTCATTGAAGCTGAGTGACTGAAACTCCTCTATAACCTGTAATTTCACTACTGCCTATTCCTACATTTATGTTAAACACTGTATGGCATGCTACACTGAAAATCTAAAAAAAAGAAAAGAAAAAAAAGGCCAACACCAAATTAAAATAATTAAAATCTAAAGAAATTGAGGTATTAGAATAAATAGAATGATTCTCCTCCATAATACAACCAAGAAGAGAACAAAAATGGAAACCAAGAGTCCTTTAAATAGCTTAATCCTGCACAGCTGATTAATCATACACAGTAATGTTTGACATGATATTGTGAAAACCTGCATACCTGTTTCTATGACCATCTTCACAACATTTCACAGGAGTGCCTTGTACTTCACTGGTGCATCATCCCTGAAGATCTTGCTCCTGCCTGCACCAGCCAGGGCAGCTGCTGGTCAGGGGGAACCATTGCTCAAGACCAGCACCAAAGCTGCATCTGGTGCTGCTGATTTAAATCAGTGCAGAAGTCCACAGCAGGCAAAGCAATATCAGACCCTTCCCAGGTTCAGGTCAAACACTGAATACCAAAAATGTCACTTAGTACTTGTTAGTATGACAACACGTTGTCCTGTACCTTTGATGTGCAATCATTTGTACTGAATTCTTTCTCAAAGTTGTTTACACAGCAAACATCTTCATGCAGAATTAAAAGGGAAAAAACCCAGCATACTGTTTTCTCCTTCCTCATTTTTATCACTTCCCACTTTTTCTCCTTTTTCACAGTGCTCACATGTTAGCAACTTCCTTGCTTTGTTTTTCCTTTCCATGTCTTCTTTCTTGGACACACAACCAGGCAGTTGCTGTTCTGGGGTCCAAATCTCCATCCCAACATCCCATTCCCACTCAGGAAAGGGGTGTCACACCTGACCTCCTCCCAGTTTCAAGAAACCCACTTCATGTGATGAGTAACACTCCTCACCTCTTCTGGACATTTAGCACATTATCTGTCTGCAGATAACTTACATCTAGTCTTAGATTTATGCTTAGTTAAACATTATTTAAATTAGAGTGGCACAGAACAGTGTTCACTTACCTCAGGTATCACAGGAATGCAGTTTATCACATCCATCTACATCCACACAAGTGGCTTTGAATTTCTTCCAGCATTTATCTTACATTTGCTAAAACTATTGTTTCTTTTCAAGGACAGTCTCCTACCTCCATGATTATCCATCCCTTCTTTCCTTCACCATTTCACTATCTCAGTTTTGTGCACTTTCCCCCCTGAAATTTCCAGTCAATGCCTGAAGAGTTTTGCCATCAGCAGCTTCCAGTCTGTTTCATTTCTGCCACCGATGTTTTGGTGGGTGCAGAGAACAATCACATTAAATTTCAGGAAAACACTTCTCTATTTTTTCAAGAGAATTAACCATGCTTTCTGCCTCATCAATTCAGTGATAACTTAAATAGGGCAGAATCAGAGTTGGCAAAGTGGACTGGACATGACAGTAGTTGGTCTCCTACAGAAAGCATTTTGGCTGCATCCTGCTGCTCCCACCAGGGAAATCTCCTCAGAAACAGTGTTGGGAAGCCTGACTGCATAGCAGAGCATCTCAAAAGTCAATGGGAAGCTACAGTCTGGTGAGCACAGACTCTCTGAGTTCATCTATAGCCACACAAAATGGAGAGAGCCAAGCAACCAACCTCACACAAACATCAGCATTTTCCCTGCTCTCCCTGCTTGTAGCTTATTCCTCTATCTTCACTTTCATAACTGCTCTTTACAAGAGGATTAATTTTTTAAAAGGACTGCAGGGAAAAAGCTCAATGATTTCTTGGTTTTATGAAGGGTCTGTTTACAGGCTGTGAGCAAACAGGAGCAAACAGGAGCATGGTGATGGCAGCATGGAACTCTGTGAAGGTTAAGTACCTGAGTATTGGTCAGATTTTTTTGAGGAAGCATTTTTTCACTGAGAGGGCTGTCAGGCATTGGGATGGCCCAGGACACTGGTCGAGTCTGGAGTCACCATCCCTGGAGGCATCTAAAAGATGTTTTGACCTGGTCCTTAAGGACATGGGTTAGTAGTTAGATTATGTTGGTCAAAGGTTGGACTGGATGAGCTTGGAGGTCTCTTCCAACCTAAACATTCTGTGATTTCTCTTAAAGGTTTCACAGCTTTTGCTGAGTGCCATTGCTGCTCCAGTTACACCACTATCAGCTCAAAGCCAGCCCAGGTAGATCTACCTGCCCTGCAGTCACAGCCTGGCTTGATCCCCTTGGCAAAGCTTTTCAACCATTTAATACATCCAAGCTTAAACAATGCGTTTGTCAAACATGTCAACATTCACCTGCACTTTCACCACTCCTTTATTTCATCAGGCTGTCCTGCCTCATTACCTGCTAAGCTACATGTTCAGCTAAAGGTATTTTAAGCTGCCACACAGAGGAGGCTCCTTCAGCAGAGCCTGTTCCCCTTCCACAACACTTTCAAGCATGTCCCCCAAAACTCTCAAGTCCCTTAATTCATCTCGACTGAACCAACACTGAAAATATGAAAGTCTTCATATTTATGCTGGAATGCTTCTGCCAAGCTTTTTCACACTACCACAGGTTATAATTTGGTTTATTATAACCACAAAATCCAGAAGAGAATTAAATGACTTCATGGGGCCATGACACTTGACAGCAAGGTTCTCAGTGTCTCTCACCTGGCAAGAAAAATCAAATTTAAATGAAGAATATTGTCTGTAAAACGTCTGAAATCTGCTGTTCTGATCAAATCAGAGTATTTCAGATTGACAGAACTTCAGGGGGAGATTATGACCCGTGCTTCACTGTGCAGGAGGCTCCTTACACAATGGCTCACTCTGAACACCACTCATATAAATGCCTGCTTGAATGTAAACATTTGCTAAACCCAGATGATAAACTCAGTACTGATTCTCTTTCAAGATAATTTAATTGCTGACTCACTTTCAGTGGGCGTGGGGGGGAGAAAAAAAACCTCTTTGGCTCCTTATATGTTTATCACTTCAGCTACAGATTTATTAGAGGTTGTCTTCTTTTAGGAAAAAAGTGAATAAAGAATGACTCAGCTCTCAGGGGGGAAAACAAAACAACCCTACTGCATTCTTTTCTTTGATGAAGTAATTCAATATACAGAACAAAACAGTTCCATTAATTCAGAAATTCCCCCAAACACCACTCATTTAAGATCTCACACTGTCTTGCCACCGGTCAGAAGGACAATAAGTGAGGTGCAGCTTTGAGAGTGTTCAGGCTACAGACCACCCCCAAGTACTCTGCTTCTTGATTTCTGGGAAAAAAACAAACCAAACCAAACCCAAATTAATATGACCTAACACACCTAAAAATTCAAAGGAAGGTAACAGAAGTGAAACATTGTGGAGAAACAAGCACACAGCTAGTCCAAGAAAATGATGCAGAGAAAAACAAAAGAAGTCACTGTCTGTGACATGTAAACAGGCAATGGCTTCTCTAGTTGCCTGCTCCTACAGCCATGAGGACAAAGCCATTTAAAGCAAACCAGCATCTTTGTGGACATTATCAAAAGCTGACATAATCAATAATAACATGCAAACTCACATCCATGTGTGTAGCTACCAGGCAGCACTACTGTGTTTCCACAAGTCTCAGAAAAGCTCCAGAAATAGCAGTAATCCATATATAACCCAGGAGTTACAAAAGGGAACAAGCACCAGAAAAGGGAGTTAACACCAGGTTTCTTTCCCTCTGTGGTTCCCAACCCCTTCCTACATCATTTGGCCACCCAAACTGGTAGAGAATAAACTGAGAAAGAAAGGGTGAAGATTTCCCTGCAAGGAATAGTAATTTAGAAGTGTTAGTTGTCATAAAAGTAGGTTGCAGGCATGAAAACATGATGCCTTATATCCTTTAAGTAGTTATTCTAAATCTTAATAAATGGCCTGGAAAATAAGGTTGCCAAATGTATTTATGGAGACACTGTGGTGGTAAATACAGTATAATAAATATAAGGTATTTGTCATATATAACATCTTTATTTGATATGGAACAGGATACAGTTCCTATAATTTGAAACAAGGTTTCTACAGCAATTTAAGAGCCTCCCTGTAAAAATCAGACTACTACTCCCCCATGCCTCTATAACCTGTTTCTTGAAAGAAAACACTTCTAAAATTCCCTATATTCATATTTTTCCTACCGGTTATCCAACAAATTAATTCCTGAGTAATTAAAAAGAAAGGAAATTCTCCTCCAGCATAACATTTTCAACAATCTTTACACATGCCTGGGGTAAAAGCAATACAGAACATTAAGGCTTCACTGAGCCTGCAGTTATGATCATTTACATCAACATAAGCACTGGTGGTCACCTGAAAGGGTAACTCATAACTCTCACCTCACCCTGACAACTCACGCCTTTTATCTCCACCTCACTGCAGGAGCCTTCAAGGCTGGCATCAGAGAAGTGATACAGCAAAAAGTTAGGAAGTGGGAAGGGAGGGAGTCAAACCAATTTTCAGCCAAACCAGGTCCCTGATCAGACTCATCACTTGGCTAAGCACAGCCCAGAACTTGCACATCTGTGACAGCGAGGATGAAGACTGGTTTCAACTGTGAGCAGAGTCTGAACTATACCCTGGGACATTTGTATCACTACTGTGTGGTCTCCACCCTTTCCTTTATGCCAGCTCTACTGATCAGCAGGTCTGTCACTAAATTAATTAAACTCATTAACTCAGCAGTGAGTAGTTCTGAACTGGGTGACCAAGCTGAGCTGGCTCAGCAATGGGTCCAATGTGCAGGGCTGGCACAAAGGGAATGATGGAAGGAGCAGGAGGAAGAGCAGGATCCCTCCTTTCAGCAGCAGCAAACCTTCTGCCCTGGCCTGGCTGTAACATGAACCCACAGCCTATGGGTACAGCTTGATAATCAATTTAAACCTAAGTGCATGCTGCTTGCCAAATGGAACAGCCTGGCTCTCCTCTCCTCCACTCTCCTTTGTGGCAACTGAGCTCAGAGTAGAGTCAGGCAGCAGAACTTAGTGGTTAAGACTTGATGACCATCACTTGTAAGTGGCAAGTGACCTTCCTCAAGTCCTGCTTCCCGTTCAGCCTCTCCAGGGGAAGCTTATCAATATAATCTGTACCTCAGAAAGCAAATTCCAAAGCTCAGCTTTCCCAGTGTTTGGACACACACAGGTTTTGAACCAATGCAGCTGAAAGGGGGTCTCCAGTATACAGCCATTTAGACATAACCTGGGGCTTTGATAAAAATACTTCAGAAACCATTTGGAGCCCAGAAGAAGGTTAGGATCACATTTACTCTTACTTGAAAACAAAGATATTAGTACAAAAGTGCAGTTCAATTAAACCCTATAATGTGCCATTACGACCCTTCCTGAGGTCTCATCAGGTAAATGTCAGCCTCAGTGCCTCAACTGAACGCAACCCCTGTAACATCAGGAAGTTCTACCCCATTTAGAGATTTAGCATCTTTATCTCTAGTTTCATCTAAAACAGAAGCTGTGAGGACCAGCCAGCCATAATATGTTCACAGTTAGAAGGTCACTCAAGCAGAGAATCCAGAGTTTGGCTAATTGCTTTCCTATTAATTTAGCACACATCTCTAGATCCAGCAACAGGAAGAAGTCAGCAGCAGGCTTTGTCATCTGACAATGAAACTTATTTGAAACCAATATTTTCAAAGCAACTTAAAAGATGCAGCATATGACACCAACATGCCACATTGTCAGATGATCTGAACTAACTGCACCAAATTTATGCTTGATGTTTCACCAAAATACCCCAAATAACATCACAGCTCAATTATATCAGTGATTTTGGCACAGACTGAATGTAACTCGGTGATCTCTGAGGTCCCTTCCAACCCAGCCAATTCTATGATTCTAAGATTAATGTTCCAGTTCCTGTGTCTGAAGTTAATGAGTCTACCATGAACTTTAGCAGGCCTTATGAAAGAATTTCCTCAAAGGATCTCAGATATGGAAATGTATAGTGGATGCTTACCATGATTAGTGCTTAAGCAACACCTGCTAGCACTCATCTGTGTTTCCTAGGAAGATTAAGTCAGTGACACTGCAAATAAAGATATAAGGATTGTTTTATACTCTGTGGTCATACCCAAGCTACTGTATATTTTTTTTCTCCCTGAAGCAACCAACCATGGTGCTAGTCAAATAATTTTGCATAGCACTGATGCATCAGAGACTTGAATGTAACACCATATTTACTTTTATTGGGGTGTATTTTAATAGTAAACACCCATGCAAATACAAAAGTCACCCCTACCAAGGCATGGGTATGGTGGGTAAACAGTTATACACAGGAAGACTTTGACAAAACAGGTGAGAGCTCTTTCTGCTTTCATTTTGCATATTTTTCTCTTCTGTTGCTATTTATAGCACTTCAAATCTTGCTGCAGTTGCCTAGAAGTTGCAAACATGCATTGACAGAAGATGCAGTAAGTGACCTATCCAGGTCACTTTCCAAAAGGCACTGGTGACACTGCTGCCATCAACAAAGCTGGTTTGGTTTGATCCTCAGTTAATACTTCTCTTACCTTCAGGCCATTCCTTCTGGAGCCCCACAAAATCAATGCTTCTTTTGCCTCTCAATTATTGATTTTGATTCACTTTCCCATAGATAACCCCCATCTGGTGTTGCATTTTTGCTCCATAGTTTTACCAACAATTTCAGAAATGACACAATACAACCAGAAGATAAATACTAACAAAAAAATTCCCACCTGAACTGAAATTTATTCTATGTGACTCATGGCAGCAAGGCAAGCCTCTTCTGATTTTTAAGTAACTAAATCAGGCACTTAAAAAAAAATAGTTATTTTTCCAGTTCTTAACACTGGCATACACAAGACAAGACAAGGCTCTTTGGTCTCTGCACACAGAAATTAAAAAATGAGCAAAGCAAAGTAGTGAGAGCTTCCTGCCCTGCTCTCTACTGATGCCAATTTTCAGCACTTCACTGATAGCCAAAAGATGGATTCTGCTATTTTTCTGCCTTTCCAAGAGGCATAAATTAACTTCAGGTATTACTTTTCACAGTTTCTGAGAGATTGGCTTACAAATAGAGATACCAAGGTATGAAGACTTAGATGTCAGTCAGCCTCGTGATATATAGGTGAATAACTCAAGTCCATTGCCTGCAAAACACCTTGACCTGTTCTGACAAAAGACAGAACCTCAAGATGTCCAAAGTAGGGTTGAAAAGCAGATGAGCATTTCATCTGTGCAAAGAGTAAAGCAGAGCCTCCCTTTTTAGTAAAAGAGACTGGTGAGATCCTAAATAAAAAGATACTAAAACAAGAGAAAACAAGCTAAGATTGAACACAGCTAGGGAGCTTTCTTGGAAAAGAAAGCAGATATTTTTCCCAGAGGAAGTTTATAGGGTGATGTGATTTTCTCTAAAGTAAGAATGGAGGGAATGGAGAGGGAGGGTGTGCTAACTGCAGAGCAGAGCAAGCAAAAGGCAGAGCAGCCAAAACAAAGGTCCATGGAGCACCCACAGACTGAAGACTGAAAGAGGCCTGGAAGAGGCAGAGCAATATTTAAAGAAGATGAGGTGATGGCTGGGAAGGAGAACTGAGGGCACTGGATTAGTTGAAAAGCAGTCCTTGCCCAGGAGAAGGTTAAGTGACTCCCCTGGTTAGACCAGAGAGGAAAAAAATCTGTGACATAGAGTCAAGGAAGGTGACATTTCTGCCACTTCATCTGTGGAAGCAGAAATGGCCAGGGGAGATGGAAACAGATGTGAAGTGTGATTTGACAGCTTTAATTTTTCCTCTTTGTTGTATTTGGAAGGGTCAGGCCCGAGAAGACAAGCAGAAGATAGGAAAGGGAAGGAGAGAAGCACCAAAAGTCAGCTGAATGCCAATAAGAGTTGTAGCTGACAGAAGTAGCAGGAATGGGGAAAATAAACAAACAAACACAGCAATTCCTCATTAAATTAAGTCATGCTGCAGTTCTGCATTCATAAGGTACTACAGGCACTGCTAATAAAGCAACAGGACCATGCAACATTTTTTTAAGCACTAGGTATAGTTCAGTGAAGAGTTAAAATCAATTCTCCCTTGAAAGACCTAGAAAGACTAACTACAGGTATGCCACTCACTGCTTCTTCCCATGCCAATTTATATAAAGATATCAAATGATTTGAATTTTTCCAGAGATAATTCATCATCATGCTTCACTGACTATACCATGACTAAAATTACACAATGCTTCCACTATTTATAGAATAACTTGCAGGGGTGAGTGCCATTAACTCAGACAGCACTAAATCAGACACTAAAAATCATTCTGCAAGTAAAGACCCCTCAGAAGCACCAGACCTCTGAGTGAAAGATGTTCCTCCTAAACACACACACAATGGCATCTCTAACCAGGCTCTTTTTTCCAACTGTGCTGCCAGAGGCTGCTTAGAAGCCTGCTGGATAAGTGCTGTTATCAGTGTTATCAGTTCTTACCTTCAAGACTTCAGTCAGAGTAAAGCCATCACCTCATGCTTTTTGTTTGGTGGTTGTTTTGTGGCTTTTTTCCTTCTTAATTAATTTTTTTAAATATTGAATATAACAAAATGCCTACTTTACATCCTAGAAATATTTCTGAATAAAGTGCCTGCAGTGAAGACCCAGGAGGTTTGCCATTCACACATTAGGAAGCCAATGGGATTTGGTTCACTCCCATGCAGAGAAATGTACTTTCTGTTAGCTTCTTTAAATTAATTTTAAAACAAAATTCCTCCTTCAGTCACTTTCAAGGGAGCTCACACAAATGAATTCCACAGTAGGAACCTGCTCCACCCACAAAGGGATATGGGAAAGCATCTAATCATCTTCAGGCATCAGGCCAGGGAAGAGGGATGAAAACATCTACTAAGGTCATCTTCTCTGTGCTGATGGCAAAGTGGCCCAGAAGCAATACAAATGGGCAAAAAATTGACATTTTCCAGTGTTCAAAATGCAAGGGAGAGTCAGTTGATGTGTTGAAGTATATTCACTGTGTCTTTAGACAAGTCAAAAGTTAACTATAAGGAACGGGGTCGTGGTACTTTTTCAAAATTAAGAGAGAGATTTGGGACCTGGCTTCAGCAGGAGAACAGACCTTGAACATGCATATTTCTTCTCTGGAGTAAAACGAGCTGCTGAGCAGATCTAAATTTCCTCAGAAATTCTGAAAGGTGGAAGCCTGTATGTTCAAGCTGTCTGATTTGCTTTTGAAGTCAAATCCCAGATTTGCCCATTGAACTGACATGGAAAAACAAACAAACAAAGAGTGAATGTCTGCATTTTTAACTTTAAAATATAGTTTAATAATATAAATAACTATTAATAGCACCGAAAAACTAAAATGAAGCAAAACGAAAGTGAGGGAAGAAATGTTTCTGGCTCTTGGAAAGCACCAACAATTCTGAAGTTACTCCCCATGAGAAGAGATTTTAACATGTGACAGTTACACCAACAACACAGAGCTGAACATCACCACCCCAAACCAGTCCCCCACCAACCACACCTAGCTTCTGAGATGAGTAACACCACTCTTAGGTACTGGGATTTAATTGAAAAGTGATACTTATGAGGAAAATCACTAGAGCAGTAGAAGCATCTAAGACCTAAAATTGTGTTGCTTAATTCTCCATGTGCCATGGCAGAGCCCCTCACAAACACTGCTCAGCCTCTGGGCTCTGTGGGAAGCACAGTGACAGCAAGACTCAGCTCTTGTCAGGATCCCAGACGAGTCCCACAGGGAAGCAGTGCAGCTCAGGGCACTGCCAGTGGTGCTCAAGTCAATACAGCAACATCCTCCAGTCTGAGCAGTTCTCTCCACTGAGAGCTGGCACCATCTCTGACCACAGAACAAGAGACATTTTTATTGGGTAAGCACAGAGGTAAGAACAAGTTACTCCAACACTGTACAAATCCCTTCTGCTGGCAAAATCTTATAAAAATCTTATAAAATATACATATTCTTATAGAAACATTTGTTAGACTGTGTCATCACAGAGTAATATGATACTTATCAGTCTGACTGTACTAACAGTGCAAGTTTATTTGTGCAATAAGATGAGTTTAATAAATTGATTGTAATTAATTTTCGCCTTGAAGAATTAAGTGTTTTAGGTAACTGCAATTTGATACATTTTCCAGATATGAGAAGGGGAACAGCACTAAAGCCTCAGGAACTATGCTAAAATATTTTGATTGTTAACCTTATTTTCAGAAATGGCATCCAGACTTGAATTTAACCCAAGGATGCTGAGAGTACACCACCTTCAAAACCAAAAAAATATTTTAAAAAAATTAGAGATTACAGTTCCAGTCAATCTAGCCAACACATACAGGACTTGAAATGTAATTAAAATGAAAAAAACACAAAAACCCAAAAAAACCAGCAGGCTGACCATGATCAATAAGAAGCACACACCTCCTTGCAACACAGGCTGCCATTATTAGCCAACAGTTCACAGCACAGAGCTCAAATCCACACCAGCAGACAAAGGACTCTGCATTCAGCCTTTCTGTGATTGTTATCATACTGAAACTCCATTACCCCACACAAAAGAATCAGAGGGTTATTAACTTCTATACAAAGTACAAAAAAGGGGGTAGGACTTAACATCCATTCTTCTAATTCTTTGTGCCACTTCTTTCCCTCTTCTTGGGCCCATTTGCACTTCAGCAGGAGCATCACAAGAGTGCATACATTCTTATTCTCCTCCCATGTTGTTCCCTACATGTTACTCCTACTACAGAAAAAAACAGTTCTTTTAGATTTTCTTTCAAAGTAATTATAACAAGCCACTATTTTTCCTAAGGAGAACATACTAATCCATTTTATTTTGTCACATGTAATCTTGAATCAGAGGTTACACTACTCCTTTAAGCAATAAATTCACTGCAGACAACTAAAAATATTAAGTAATTCCTTTCTTCAGTGTTTTCTCCAAAAATAAATTAGAATAGAGATGTTTCATGGCCCACTTCTGGCAAGTTACTTTAAAGAAAATAGAAGAAAAAAAAAAAAAAAGAAAAGAAAAAAACGCACCACACATGAGAACAATAATATAGAAATAAAAGTGGATTTAAAAAACCAAACTGGTCCAGTTTGAAGGAGGATGAGGGAGAGGAGAGATTCTAGAAGCTCTAATTCTTTAGTGTGAAAACACAGCAACCACTTTCAGAATCCATCCAACTCGCAGCCAGTTTCCCTCCACCACGTGCCTCATTTACAGCATCCTCATCTTCCCACAGCTCGAGAGCATGACAAAGACAGCAACCCATCCCTCCTACAAGAAAGATTTCATCAACCTATGGCATTCCTAAATTTAGTTGCACCTTTTTGCCTTCTTTATTTAGGAAAAAACCAACAAAAATTAAAATCTATCCACTTTGTAACTCCTAATGTACTGACACGACCTGTCCTGGCCAAGAGGCAGCAAACATTTGCACAATGCACAGTTCCACTGCACACCTGCAGTCAGACAGTCTGTGAGAGCCAAGAGGAAAATCTGTTGGAAATTGTTTTGTAGCTCTCAGAAGAAAAGGCTAAATAACAATAAACAATGGTTATTCACCAGAAAGTACACAAAGGCAACTCATACCAACACCAATCTTACAAGCATGACAGCAAGTAAATTCACCTTCTCCTTAATGCTCTAGAAGTACAAGTATGCAATCACTGACCTTCATTTTGGGAAAAAAACCTCCACGATCTCAGCATCTCCATCATTAAAACTTTGAAAACGTAGACTGAAATACTGAAACCCCTGAGGATAAGCCCTTTCTCATGTAGCTGCACACACAAAAAGCCAACACAACTCCCTAGATATGCATAATTAAGAATACATCATTGCCCTTTTCTAACAAGAGTGCTTTCCCTGGGAAACTCATCTGCTTACTTATAAAGGAGCTCTGGCATAGCCCCATGGCTGGGTAAACACAGATCCTTCACAATTCTGCACATCTCTGCTCCTCCTGTTTCTTAACCGTGACCACCCCCAAACTTCTTACTCTCTCACCCCCTTTCCATACATCTCATACACCAAAAATTGTCCCTTCAGCCCCATCTTCCAAGCTGAGCATTACCTTGAAGCATTACCTTTAAGCAGGAGTCTTTCTGATAAGCATACAGTTCTCTAACCTATTTCATGGGAAAAAACAACAACCACTTCCTTGTCTGTAATTCATCCCCAAACCCGAAGCAAATAACCTTTCCATAACAATAACCTTCAGGGAAAGCTTATCTTCCTCCTGCACAGGTAAATACCATCTTGAGAGAAGAGCTGTCGCCTTCTTTGTCCTTTCCAGCCCAGGAACAAACTGTCCACGCCAAGAATCCTGACCTCAACCTCTTCAAGTGCCTTCTCGCTGCCCGCACAGGGCAGGCACAGCCCCGCATCACCTGCCACGGCCAAACCAGTGATGGAGTCCGGCTGGGCCAGGACACATCTGCCTGGATACGATCAGCATCGCCTTTTCCCTCCGATCCCCCTTTCCCGGGGAGGACAGACCCGGGCTGAATGACCCCTTCCCGGCTGCATTCTCCTCGCTCCCTGTGTACTCTGGGGAGCCGCCCTTGCTCCACGTTAAGCACATTTCCAACCTCACAACCACCTGCGATCGATGCCCCCTTCCCCTCAGCAAGGCCTTCCCGGCCCCCCTCTCACAACCAACCTCCCCCTTGGCCGCCCACCCTCTCCTCACAGGCGGCTCCCACCCGCAGATCTCCCTCCCCGGCCCCACAGGCCTCTCTGCGGGGCTCCCCTTCCCGCACGCCCCCGCCCCGGGCAGCCGCTGCCCCCCTCACCCTGCCCGGGCCCATCCCACCTCCCCCCCGCCGCGGCCCGGCGAGGCCGCCTCACCCCAGGCCGCTGCCCCCCGCACACCCCCACCCCCGGCCGGCGGCACTCCGCAGGCGAGCCCGGGGCTGGGCAGGCCGCAGCCGCTCGGCTCCAGGGAGCGAGGCCGCCTCATCCTTTACCGTCAGTCGGGGGACTCGGGCCGGGCTGGGCCATGGCTCCGGCGGGCGGTGCCGCCGCGGCCTCCTCCGCCTCCTCCTCCAGCTGCAGCGTCGGAGCGGGAACCGCTACGCCAGGGGGCCCCGGCGAGAGACGGGAGCTGCCGGCCTGGGCCTCCGCCTCCTCCGCCTCATCCTGACAGCGGCCGCCGGCGACGGGAGGGGGAGGAGGAGGAGGAGGGGGAGAAGGAGGAGGAGGAGGAGCCCCGCGCAGGCGCCCACGATGAGACCAGGGCAGCCGTAGGCGCCACCGGTAAGGAGTGGGTCGGCGGGATTCTCTCGGGCTCGGGAGGGTTCTCTCGGGCCCGGGCTGGGCTGTTTCTCTCAGGCAGAGCCCGTCCTGGCGAGTGCCGGGCCGAAGCCTCGGTCCGTGATGAGCAGGGCCCGGGCGGCGGCGGGCAGAGGAGGAGCCCGTGGGGCTGAAGGCTCCTGAGGGGGTTCCCCCCATCCCAATCGCGGGCCGAGCCACCTGGCTGTCCCCTCAGCCTGTCCCGGGTCCCCTCAGCCTCTCCCTGTCCCCTCAGCCTCTCCCTGTCCCCTCAGCCTGTCCCGGGTCCCCTCAGCCTCTCCCTGTCCCCTCAGCCTCTCCCTGTCCCCTCAGCCTGTCCCGGGTCCCCTCAGCCTCTCCCGGGTCCCCTCAGCCTCTCCCTGTCCCCTCAGCCTGTCCCGGGTCCCCTCAGCCTCTCCCTGTCCCCTCAGCCTGTCCCGGGTCCCCTCAGCCTGTCCCGGGTCCCCTCAGCCTCTCCCTGGTCCCCTCAGCCTCTCCCGGGTCCCCTCAGCCTCTCCCGGGTCCCCTCAGGCTGGTCTATAGGCTCAGCAGATGTCCCCGACCAGGGAGACATTCCTGGAGCTCTTCTCAGGTTAGTCTGAAACTATAGTTCATATTTCTTCAGGGAATGGGTGTAAGTGACATTGTGTCCAGCTGTGTCATGCAGGAGGGCAGCAGGTATGACTGGGCTTGGTGATGGAGACCATCCAACCATGGGACCCCACAGTGCCTTGGGCTCTATTGATGGAGGAGAGCACTTACTCTTCACCCCCACTGTGACATTGTAGCTAAAATGCAGGGGTTACCATTAAAAGAGTAAAACTCTCACATTCTTTAGACAGGAGGAGTTTTCAGTGGTCATTCTTTGTGTTAGGGAGCCATGTAGGACCCAAAACCTCAACCATTTGACTGCTTGGCTGATCTCCCACTGTTTCGGAATTCTCTTCCAACTCCAAAACTCCTTCAATTCATCCAAGCCCAAGGGACATTTGGGAAGTGGCTTTGGATTTTGGCAAGGTTAGACTCACTGCACTCAGAGAGGAAGAAAGTTGCAGAACTAAGCAAGTAGGAGAACATCTGTCCCAGATGACTACCTGTAGGTGTTTACACAGTGAAGATTTTGGTCACGGTCTCCTGCACTGGCCAAACCATGACATGACATTGTATTTAAATGGATGCAATAAGAATGGATTGAATGTGGAGGGTAAGCATATGACCAGAAAAAAATTCTATGTTCTTACCTCCAGGTGAAGTCCAGGGAAAGAGAAGTTTCACGCGTCTTTAAGGAGGGACGGAGATCACAACAACAAACCTTGAGATCATTCAGAAGGCAAGTAACAGAATTGTCCTAGCAAAAGAAAAGAAGAAAACCAGAATTTATTGCCTGCACTTTGTATATTTCTAGGTTTGCCAGCGTTGGTCCACTGTTTATTTCCAACAAATAATAAAGTGTTCAGAGTTTCCTAATGTTTAAACGTTTACTTTCCTTTTACTGAGCTTGATGGGACATTAGCATTAAGTGCTAGTTCTTCTAATATGAGTGTTTGTAGTCTTTGGTCCTTTTTTTTAAATGCAAGTCTGTTGGAAACTGGCTCCAGCAGCACTTAGCATGAAATGCTTGTTTATCTAATACTACTCTTTTTTTTTTTTCTGGGACTTTCAGATTAATTACTTAGTAATGGAAACTACATATTTGTCTTTTGTGGGTTCATATTATAGAACATTGTAGGAGTGTCTGCAGGGGTCACCACTGCCCAACTTTGTGTCATAGACCCTCTGTCTTACCAGGACACAGAAATTCCCATTTAGCTGAGTAGAGGAAAGAGCACAGAATGGCAAGTTTTAGCTTTTATTGCTAATGCTTTGTAAAATAACCTTTATGGTCTGCAGAGTCAGACCTGTGCAGGCCTGTGTGACCTGAGATTCATTACATCTCTACCATATTTCTACATCTCTCTGCAGTTCCTGGATATGAACAAAACTAAAGGTCTAAAAGGTCAGCTTTACATTTAGAGATGCAGGTATACCCAATATTTAACTTCCCTGGATGAAGGAACTGCACCAAAGGTTGGCTTGTCCTGTTACATTGTGAAGGTGTCAGCACTGTGTGCTGCAAAGCTTCATCCAACCTCAGGGGGGAGAAAAAAAACAAAAACAAAAAAACCCCAAAACCCCCAAGTGTAGGCTCAATGAAAAACAGATGGAGTTTTCATTAGACACTACTTTTAATGATCTGCTTTAAAAGTAAAGAGACACCATTCTGAGCAGAAGAAGGGCCTCTCAATAGCTTTGTTTAGGTGCCAGGCTCATTATCTTAGCTACAGACAGGACCCCAAGACTTTGTATCATGAGGAGTTCCAGTCAAACCTGTCTACCATTATTAGAATTCCAAACCCAGCAAAACAATTTGGAGGCCTTAGCAATATTTTTCCTTGAGACACATCTATTTAATGATTCAGAGTTATTATTATGGGCCTGGAAGTTTGTTGCTCAAGTTTCTGGAGTATTACCATTCAACCCTGCAATATTCATGGCAGGGCAAGACTTTTGCTTCTTTGGGGACCTGATCTTCACAGGCAGCACTGGTGTGACTCCTCTAAGTGGTCTCACCATCCGTGAGTGGTGACTCCAGCAGTCTAGAAAGCCTGAAGATCCTTCCTAAAAAGATGAACCCTATGATCTGTGCCTGTAGGTACTAAATCATCTTCTGACAAGTAAGGAACAATGCAGTCCCAGGGTTTTAGGAATAGACATCTGCTGCCAAACCACATTAAATGCTTTTGTCTGGAACTCATGGAACAGTAACATAGCAATGGAGGGTGTACCCTTGTCTGTTATTCCCTCTGAGCAAATTCTCGGAGACATGTTACCAGGATTCAGATAGATTTCATGGAACTAGTAGAAAAACAGGCTTTCATTTCCTTACAAAGGGAGGGAGAGACAATGGCACTCAGGAGAACATATGGCTCATTTTCTGTTCCTGTCTGAGAGTTATATAAGCAAAACCCAGTGCCCATCCCCAGGCAGCACTCTCTGAAGTGAGATTCAGGTGAGAAAACTTGCTTTGCCTTTGCTGTTGCAAGTTGACAAAATTGCTTTATTTCCTCTGCAGGTTTATAAATAGAAACAATGTCTTCAACTGATCTCAAGCTGGAGAGTAGGCATCAGAATCCAAAAAGCTCAAGGAGGTTTTGAGCTGATGTTTTGGTGCACTGTCACCTCTGTAGAAAATAATTAGCTTCTAGTTTTTATAGGGAAAGGCCTAGAAGGATGAAGTCCAGTGACACTATCACAAACTTAATTAAGCACTGTTCTGAAACCATGTAGGTTTTTCCTACTTGGATAAAAATCTTCATCAGTGTTCAGACTAGATTTATTAATTACTAGTTTGGTCACATACATTATTGTGTCAAAGCTCCCTTGTAGTTTAGGTTATATACAAATAGAATCTGAGCCTGAATATTTGGTTTCTGTTGCTTTTTGTCTTTTTCAGGGGAAAAAAAAATAAAAAGAGCTTAAATTGGTTAGCTTGTATTCAAGGTCAAATAATTCCCCCCCTGTGATTCAAGGGGAGTGGGGGATTAAGGAAAATGAGCTGATAATAACAGGGCTTTATATTTAGGTTTCTCTAATCTAGTCAGAATGGTCAGAATGGTCCAGGCTTTTAGCAACAGCATCTCTGCTCTGATGGGTGCCCCTGTTATCCTGTGTCTGGGCTAATACAGTCAGTTTTCTTTCTCTGTGTTCTGTTGCAGAAAGCAAGTGTGTGCTTCTTCTATGTTGCTAGAGTGAAAAAAAACCAACCCCAACAAACTCTTCTCATACAATTGTTTCTTCCTCCTTCAGCCACTCGGGTGGCCCTTTTCTCATTCAGTATAGCTTGCTGAACATGGGTTACCAGACCTGCACACTATTTGCACAAAGCCAGTTCCATCAGACTGGTGATTACATCATGAGGTCCTGGATACCTTTTGGAAGTGTCTGCACATCAGAACCCTACGTATTTTAAACTGAGTGTGGAAAAAGCACAGCATGGATGAATGCTCTTAAATGTGGTGGGCAGCATGACTTCCTCAGTCACTTGGCAGTTCAAGAATAGAAATAGGAACACAGGGTTTCCTATTGTGTCCTTTAGAACAATAGTGCTGAGAGCAACAGAGACCAAAGGCCTGGCCTTCAAAATAATGACTTGAAAGGAAAGCTACATTTTTTTGGTAACCCAAATGGATTTCATTCACCTATCCTACTGCTGCCAAAGTCTGCTTGTAAACAACCACGATTTTTACTCTGCAAGCTACACATCTGGACTGCAGTGCCTGTAACTCTTTTCATCATCACAAGTAGTTATTGGCTTCATGATGTTCTACGAGTGCAGAAAACAGCTTGTAAGAGGTAACCTGAGCAAACTCTGTTTTATAATTGAAGAGCTTAAATGTCTTAGGTCACTGGTCTGCAAGGAGGCCATTAATTCTGACTTTTGGGACCCCATTCAGCAACAGGGGAAAATGGCTGGGTAGGGCTGGTAGGTTCAAGGTTGGTGGTCAAACGGAAACCCGTAGGCCGATTGTTGGTGGTGCTGTGGGTAGGGTTCCATGTGAGGGTTAAGGCCAGCCCAAGTTTTCAGTGGTCACTCTTTGCATTTGTTTGCCAGTCCCGATTGTTGGGACTTTCGGGCTTTTTCCAAGTGCATGGGGTGATGGGATGAGGAGTGATGGCTCTATACTGGGAGAGAAGGGATTTAGGTTGGACATTAGGAAAAAGTTCTTCCCTGTGAAGGTGCTGAGCCCCTGGCCCAGATTGCCCAGAGAAGCTGGGAAGCAGTGTTCCAGGCCAGGTTGGATGGGGCTTGGAGCATCCTGGGTTGGTTGGAGGTGTCCCTGCCCATGGCAGGGGGTTGGGAACTGGATGACCTTTAAGGTCCTTCCAACCCAACCAGTTCTGTGGTTCTATAATTCAGTGTGCAAATTACTGCACACACTTTGAACTGAATGCTGCTGGGATGGGATGTGGTGTTTCTGCACCTCAGAAGGCCACGGTGTAGGTGGCCTAAACCCTGACCACAGGATGCTGCAGAGGAATGTCCCTCTTCATGTCTTACGTCCTCTTGTGTGGGAAGATGAGCTGGTGTAAGCTCAGCCTTACAGATACAGCTCAGGGCTTTCTGCCCTTGGTGTGGGAGCTGCTGGTTCCTGTCACCCTGGGGTCACACTCTTCAGATGAACCCCAAGTCCCAAAAGCCATCCGTGCTCACAGGGTGTGTGCAAATCTGTGACCATTTTAAACCCCCCCCTCAGGGAGACACTGACACTGTGACCTGAGGTCACAAAAATGTATTCAGCAGGGTGTGTCTGTGGGGTTGGGAGGGTTTTAGCTGAACCCAGGAGGTGACCAATGTGTCCTCACCCCCAGCTCTGCAGGCAGAGAGCTCGGATGATGAGCCGGACTATGTCAACACAGCCCCTGTGGCAGCCCCTGCCCTGCTGGCAAAGAGAAGGTAAAAAAAGGCAGCAAATGGTGGGTGTCTTCATGTAGAAGTGGGACGTTTGTGTTTATAAAAAAAAACAAACTGTGCTGGAGCTTTGCTGGTCCTTGCAGCATAAGCAGAGGCAGCCGGGGAATGACCAACACCAACCATGGAGACAAATTTGTCCCCTGCCCCAGTGCCTCCCTCCTCAAACAGGAACTCAAAACCACTTCAGAGCAGCTCTGGGCAGCTCTGCTCTGTGCAGAGGACAGGAACCCCCAAACCCTGATGGTCTGTGGGGTTCCCAGAGCTGGGCTGAGCCCTGCTGGGAGCACACAACCTGCCCTGTGCATAGCAGCGACCTGGTGCTGAGGATGAAGAATCACCCGAGACAATTAAACCAAAATCTGCCTGCAGGGATGTGTAGGAAGGTTGTGGGACCCTGAATGGGGGGGGTGATATAACAGTGTCAGTGAATGGGTGGAAGAAAAGCAGCCCCAGGTACACCAAATGCAGGCTGAGCTCTCAGAGGAGTGTGTGCATGGCTGGGAAGGGAAAAGAGGAAGATAAACCACTGCTGGGCATAAACCAAACCACTGCTGGGCAATGGGCAGCTCTGGGGTGCCTCTCCATGCTGGTTAGGGGGTGTGTGTGATGCATGCCCTGCTCCAGACTGGATTTAGGATTCCAGCAGGAAAAGCAGCAATGCTCTCTGTTAGCACTTCATTTTTTTTTTCATGGCTGCAGGTGGAAACTTCTAGAAGCAATTCAGCATTTCTTCCCCTTCCCTAGAGAAATCTCGAGGAGGAAGGGATTGCATTTCTGCACCAGTCCCAGTGGTTTGCTCTGGCAGTGGTTCTGTGGCACTGGGCACACAAAGTGCTCTGTTTGTACCTGGGAGAGGAACAATCCAGGCTGACAGCCCCCCAGAAAAATTCAGCAAAGCTGCTGCAGTGACCACTCCTCATTCAGTGGAGAGCAAGGATCAGAGCAGCACAGGGACAACCATAAAGCCATCTCCCAAAGTGATAAATGAGGCTGGGAATGGAGAAAAAGGAGGAATAGCTGTCCTGTGAAGCACTGGTATAGTTTTCTGGGAAAACCTCTATAGCCATGAGGTCTAGCAACCTTATGCTGTTGTGGCTGGAAGTAAACTAAAATTCCCAAGGAACATTCTGGTGTTCTAATGATGCCTCTGCTACCACCTTTGCTAGCAGAGTAATGCTAGAAAGTCCCCTTGTCCAGCTAACAAGAGGTTCTCCACCAAGGGAGGGTGAATCCAGAAGTGGCTCCTGGCCCCTCTGTGCCCCCTGCTCTGCTCAGGGGTCAGGAGCTTCTGTTTGGACCTGGATATTTTGTGGTGTACCTCACGACTTGTCCTTGGAAAAACAATGTACCAAGTGGCAGAGTGGAGAGGCTGAAGGCAGGGGTTAAAAATCAGTGGCCTCACTATTTTTTTCTTCTCCTCTTCTTTCAACCCTTCTCCATAAAGTCTGAAGAAGCTCTTGGCTGAGAATGTAATTGGAGTATTACATCTGTTATTCCAAGAGCTGTTTGCTTTATTCCATGTGGGAGCAAGCTCCAAGGTGCCTGCACTTTAGCTGTCAATTAACTTTCTCTTCTGGACTTACTTCAGGCTCTTCAGGCTCTGGCACAGAACCTGCACCAAATCTTGACAGGACAATTCCTGATGCTCCCAACCAGCTCCTGCTGCTGAAACTCATCAGCCCTCTGCCTGGGTCAGACAACAAGAAGGTGAAACCATCCCCTGCTGCAGGACAATCTTAGGACTGAAGCCAACTTAGCCTGACCCTGCTTAGTTTAATGGTGGGGCAGCTAAATGAATACTTGGGCTGGAAAACCTCAACAGAAAGGGCAGGGTGAAGTGCAGGCAGCAGTAACTTGTACCTCTGGTGTACTTTTTTTCTGACTGCTCTAATCAGTGTGGATTTTATTAAGTGAGGAGAGCTCTGCATGTCTCACAGCTGATATGGAGGTGGTACAATTCAATTTATATTTGCTCTCTCTCTGTGTTTCACACTTCATTGCTCATCTGCATGGCAAGGTGGTTTCCCAAGCTTAACAAACAGGAAAGCATGAAGATTTTGCTTTTTGGTATGCTGCAACCAATGCCCTTACCCGGCCTGGAAGGCAACAGCAGAAAACTCAAATGCAGAGCATACCAGAATATGGTAATATTTAAAAAGAAATATCCAAAATAACCAGCTAGCACCATTAGCAAGTGTGTAATATTTCTCTTGTTTGTTTGGTGAAAATATGTTCCTTACCCACAGCACATAAACAGCACCCAGGAGTGACACTTGCTCAGCATGGCTTAATTATAACTTCATTAAATGTCTTCCTGAGAAAATTTTTCCTTCTTGGTCTCAGCAAGAGCACCACTCAACCAGTCTTGAAGTGTAATCACTAACAATGGCATCCAGTTTTAATTCTCCTGCTGTGAGGTCACAGTCCTGCCTTCCATCTCAGTTACACAAATGAGAGGTCTTGGGTTAAAGTCAATTTTAAAGCTTTATTGATCTAAATAAAAAAATACAAAACATTTTTTACAACAGAACCTGGTTATTTTTCTGCCATTTACCAGAACCAAGGGAACAAGCTCCTTGAATGAAGAATCCTGGACACCCAGGGAGCTGCTGACCTTGCAGAGCCTTCACCTCCCAGGAAGGTGCCCAAGGAAACCTAACTGGCTGCAGGTGCTGCTGTTTTCTGGCACAGCCTGGCCAGCAGCCCAGCCATCTGTAAAAGTGAGTTCACACCTTCTGCTATCTTCATATGAGTGTACCCAATTTCCTGAGGATAAAGACATGATAAAAAAAAAATAAATCTCCTGGTTTCTCTCCCAGTCTATGTACAGTGTGACTAAATAAAACACACCCCTTAATGCTGAGACCAACTTCAGAGCCACTGAAGAGAAGCTTTTCTTCTGATCTACACAAACCAGAATGCATTTTTCACTTCTATGTTGAGGATAGGTTTTAAGTGAGTAGAGTGATTCCTTTACACCAGTTTAACATATAAAAATTATACAACAGCCAGTTGGCATCATTTGTTGTATAATTGAATATTTTACTGCCTACCGTACTAGAATCAAGTCTGTGCTTGAAGGAAGTTCTCAAGGAGTTGAGTCTTTGGTGTAAATCACCAATTCAGGCACTATTGTGATGTTACTAATTGGAGATGATTAGTAAAGTGACTTTTGGCACTTTTGTGGGATTTTAAACTTCAAGTGACTGTTTCTTACAAATAAACTGATGAGACAGAGCAGGAAAAAAGCAGTAATAAGAAATTAAGAACTTAGTTT
Source organism: Calypte anna (assembly GCF_003957555.1). Classification (NCBI taxonomy): domain Eukaryota; kingdom Metazoa; phylum Chordata; class Aves; order Apodiformes; family Trochilidae; genus Calypte; species Calypte anna. The sequence continues at coordinate 752,806 of NC_044264.1, forward strand.
TGTAATATTTTGCTATAGTGAATCTCCAAGAGAAAACCCCAAGGCTGCCCTTGGATTAGGGAGCACATCCTCTACTTCAAAAAAGACCCAAGAGACCCTACCAGGAACGAGGTGAGTACTAACCTTGATAAATTCCAGTTTCAGGTATTCTGGCATTTGGAAGGTTTTACAGACACGGAAGATGTTGCCAATCACATCTTCTGGGGAGTAGCCAAGTCGCCACAGGTGGGCAAGAATCTGAGCAGGCAAGAAAAATCCCTCATTTATCTGCACAACTTATCAGGTGAGTCAAGAATATTCACTTCTGGAACAACTAGGTACAGCTACTGGAATTGCATGTACATTTATCAAATGATTTAACCCCAACTGTTTTCAGACAGGTTGGGTTTTGTGTATTCATCTGACCAGACCCCTGCACGGAAAGGATATAATCTGTCAGCTCCTCTTATCTTAAAAAACCAACACACAACACTGTGAATTCTACAAAAAAAGGAATTTTAGAGGAAAAAAAATGTCTCTGCTGACACAGCACATGAAAACCAACCTTGTATGCCTCATCAATGTTTGCATTTATGCAGTGCTGCAGCATTTCTTTCACAAGCAGAGGATGGGGCTCATCACATACCTGTATGAAACAGAAATATCACATTTCAAAATACTAGAAGATTTTTCTATGAAAGCCCTGGTGTTTTCACCAAGCTTCTATACAGCTGAAATACTGAATTAGAGACATTCTATAATACAGATTAAATTTTAAGAAATGACTTTTCTGCTAAGACAGCAAGCCTGGCATGTCAGACTCACCACCAGAAAACGAGAATGCTCAAGTAACAGATTCTGAAGTTATCACTGACAAATCACCCAGCAGTTCCATGATCCATGTGCTCTGAGAGAGCTGGGAAGCCACACAGTCTCAGGAGGGCCATCAGGGACTGCTGGCACTCCCTCCCTTTCCAAATGGCACGTGCATTTTTCATGGCCTAATGCAGGAATTGCCACCTGCACTGTGCTGTCTGCAAACTGGCAAGGCAGTTTGGAGGCTCTGACCAAAGGTCTCACACAGCTGCAGTGCTGGACTTCCAGCATCACCATTTTACACTGTTACTAACCTTAAAGACATTTTCACTGTTTATAAAGCCAAATCCAGAATATGTAGACTGTAAGTTGTTTAATGCCTGTGAAAGAAAAAACAAGACTTCCTTTAGCTTCTGAAGTGCTTGCTATTCACTCCTCAAGGTGCAATACACTTGCAGAAAATGATGCCAAATAAGCAGTTTTCAGTTATGCAACGGAATAAACCACAAATGTAGGCAGACTTTGTTTCCTCCCACAAATCTGGTTGGTATCCAGGACAAGATCCTATTGAAAACCTCACAAAATCAAACAGTTCAGTTACCCTTGTGCCACAGGTCACCCCCTCTTTCCTACACCTCTCTTAGAGAGCCACAACTCAAACTTTTTTTTTTGCCTCTGTTTCATTGCCTTTCTTCTTTTACCTGTCTCATGTCTCCTTGGGCTGTGAAGATAATGGCTTCTAGTCCATCATCTGTGTATGGCACATCCTCTTTCTCAACAATCTTCAGGAGCCTGGCAAGGATCTGGGAATCTGTCAGCTTGGTGTAACGCAGCACTGCACACCTGGACTGGATGGGTTCTGAGGACAGAGATGTGTAGTTAGCATTTCCCTCTTTTATAATAATAATAAAAAAATGAAATAATCATTTATTTTCATCTTGGAAGAAGCTATGTCAGTTTCCAACTTTGTCTGCTTTGAAAGAAAAAGAAGATGTCAGCTCCCCACAGGACACAGCATCTCCTTAATCATATGCAATTGTTACAGTCCTTCACTTGACACAAATGTACTGTTTTTTTCCCCCAGATATGTGCAGAAAAGCAGCTCAGCTGCTTCTGTTCTCCTGGTTTTCTGAATGTGTATGTTTATCATGCTATTTTAACAGCCACACAAGAAAAGTCTGAAGTCTACTATGTGTTAGCCTATAGGAAAACCTAAAGATTATGTTTCAGAACTGACAACAAGAGGGTTCAATACCCAGTGAACAACACTTCAAACATCTTAAAACTGTAGCAGAGTTGGATGGAAATGAAGTCCAAAGTCAGAGAAATCTGCAGAGCACTGCTGTTCAGAGGGTTCAGCAGCTACACAGACACTTCTTTTTATTAGCTGGATCTGCAGGTGGTTTGGTTTTTCAGAAGTCCCATGCTTTCCTGCAACAAGCAGGTCCAAGGTATTTCTGAAAACTGGCTTGGGAGGTAGCCAACAGTCTGGAGAACATAAGACAGAGCCACCCAGGGCCTAGCAGGGCTTTACCTATGATCTTGTCAGAGGCATTGCAGGCCAGGGCGAAGCGCGTGGTCTTGGAATAAATTTCCATTGTTCTTCTCAGTGCTTGCTGGGCTCCATCTGTCATGCTGGGGGGAGAAAAGGAGTTAGGACAGGTTTTGCCCTTATTAGGTGAAGTGTAGTAACTACATTTATACAAGCTTGAGTATTTAACAGTATTTAACTGGTATTTAACAGAGCTAAATCACCCAGTGTTTCACCCCAATATTCAGCATCTCCTTTGAAGCAATGATCTCTGCTTGACCAAAGTGATCTGGTAAGAACACTGATCAATGATTATTTCCTAATAGATTTTTTTGATAGTTTGATCATCTAAGACTGCCCAAGACAGCAGCTCCACAGGCAGGACAGATCCAAAGCATTTCCCATGGTAGCTGAGGTCAGGAGAAAACCAACATACCTGTCTGCTTCATCAAGGATGATTATTTTGTGCCGACCTTTTGGGAGGGTGACCTTTTGCTGGGCAAACATTTTGATTTTGTTTCTCACAACATCAATGCCTCTGGAACAAGAATCCAAGTGATTCATGATCAGTTGGGTGAAATTAGATAACGGATTTTATTCAGCAGCCCCAGTGGCTGAGGATTTCCTGAGCTCTCTATCCTCCTCCTGTTTGTTCCTGCCCCTTCAGCTGTGCCAGTAAAGCTGCTGTGAAACCATGCTGCAAGCCAGGCTGCCTCACCAGTTCAGATCTGAACACCAATAAGCCTCGTTTTTGGAGGTTTTGAAAAAAAAAAATGCAATTTAACAGTCTATATATTATATTATATATATAAAATCAGAAATCCTACTTGCAGTGCTGCAAACTTATGTTTGCCAAAAGGTAGAGGTGATAAATGTACAATTTAAGGCTGCTTTGCCAGTGCTTTACACAGCCACAGACCCAGCTGTAACTCAGAGGACAGACTGTGTTACAGCAGCACAACACGGAAACTCTCCTGGAGAGAGTCTCAGCAAAGATGTACTTTAAAAAAGAAAGGCTTTTATTTTTTTGTTCCATTTAGAAAATGAATATTCTGACTCAATAGCTCTTCTGTAACTGATATTTACAGAGGCAGCTAAAATGTGTTGTATTCATAAGCAATCCTCCAGGAAATGCCCTCAGGGTGTTTCAGGACCTTTATCCTACATTCTAATCCCTAACTGTCCTTATAGACCTCATTTCTACCACTTCTGTAAAAAAAAAGCACTGATGAGATTCATTACAAACACCTTGCTCACTTTTTGTTCTTAGGAGGACCTTCATGAATGCAGGAAGATTCCCTTTAAAGTAAAACCAAGAGAGCAGAACTTCAGAGAGCAGAAAATCAAGAAAGCAGATTCTGAACTCCATCTGTTCCTATTTCTGTGCATGAAAGTATGTATCAAGTTTATATAGTAATATCCATCTTGACAGATGGACACCAAAGATTGCATAATTTTAGTTGGAAAAACTGCATTAAAACCAGTAACAGAGGCTGTACTATAGCAGTAAATCTATGAACCCAGTCTGAGCTTAACTAAAAAATCAAAATGAATACTTGCTGCTCCATTAAAAGTGTAAGAAAGGTTAATTCATTCTCACTGTCATTTGAGGCATTCAGCTCCAAAACAAGCATCTTTTAATGCAGGACCAAGCAGGGCACGAGCCAAGCAGAGGATACTGGTGGTTTTACCTGTTCCTGGGGGACCCTAGAAATGCACCAATGCAGGAATTTCTGGTAAATTTAATGTCAGGTTCTAAGCTTCACTCTCTACAAAACTCCTTGGTCATGAAAAAACAGCTGCAAGAGAGGAACTGCAGAGAGAGCATCAAACTAGAGGCTGCCCAAGCTCAGGATGCTGCCTCTAACAGAGGAAAGAAACACCCTGGGGAGAAGCAGAGGAGCTGAGGGCCAAGGTGGAGTTAAAAGGAGGCTGTGCAGCTTCTCTGCTCTGTGTCCATCCCACCCACATCTCCCCCACCAACACAGCCAGGCAGAACACATCCCTGCTGGGGGGATGGATGTCCCCAGCACAGTGACATGCAGCACAACACAGCACTACTTACAGCAATTATAATATTTGGCACATTCCCCTCTTTGGCAAAGACCTAAGAAAGAAGAATAGGAAATTATATAAGAACATGATGGAAACAGAGTTGCCAGTTCTGTTTTATTATACACATTTAAAACAGAGAAACAGAGCCAACCCATTCCATTCTTCTCTCCTGCTTTCCTCTCTCTCTCTTTTTTTTTTTTTTTTTAATTCAACTGATAGAAGTCAGTCCCTAGAATAATAAGGAAAGACTCAAAAGCACTTAACCCCACAGGTCTTTAGTGCTCTTGCCTTTCCTCTGCACCTGTTACATGCTTGCTTTCTGTTAACAGAGATAAAAAACTAATTTGCTAAGGAAAATATTTTTCTTCCAGAAAGACACCGTATTTATGTTTCACTCTGTTGTTATATAAACAAGAGTTATTCACTGAATCAATATTATTACAACAACTACTAACTTTCTAAGCTATATCAAACCAAAGCCAATTTAAGCAATATCCCAGGTCAGGAAGGCATATTTCCTTAGAACACTACTCAAACATGTTCTAAAACGTGTAATTTCTCGAGTAAATCAGAAAGGGTTTCTCCATGTATGGATGTAAAAATACAAAAGTGCTTTTATTGGTCTATGAATCTATGCAGAATTGTTCTTGAGCTAACCCAGGAAAGGATACAGGGACAGCTACACACCTCCAGCCTGCTCACAGTGTCTTCATTTCCAACTATTTCACATAACTTCAAGGGTCTGTATTTTTCCACCCTGTAAAAGTAAAACCCCACACACTTCTAATAAAACTTTAATAGTGCTTTATGCTGACAGAAAAAGAGGATTGTGTTAAGATAACCTTCGGACCAAAGACGCAATTGTGTGATTTTAGTTGCATTACTTAATGGTTTTGCTGCCAGTAATACGGAAAAATGGGCAAGGGATTAAAAAAAGGTGTTCAACTTGGGCAGGGTTTGATGCCTGATGGTATCAGGGCTAAGAGGAGATGCCACCCTGTGTGCCCGTCATGGTTAACACACCCAGGAGCAGGGCTGGCTCTGCCGGGAAGGAATTTCTTCTGGGAATAAAATGTTCTTCCCTGTGAGGGTGCTGAGCTCCTGGCCCTGGCTGCCCAGAGAAGCTGTGTCTGCCCCATCCCTGGCAGTGTTCCAGGTAGGATGGTGCTTGGAGCACCCTGTGCTGGTGGGAGGTGTCCCTGCCCATGGATCTGGATGATGTTTAAGCTCCTTCCAACACAATCCAGCCTGGCATTCCTGCCTTCCAGCTCAGGCTGCCCGCTCTCTTCTCATTCCCACTTCCCAGGCCCCAACCCGGCCTCGGACAGTCAGGGGGTGCAGGCAGAGCCCTCACCGCTTCCAGATCACCCCCAGTCCCCAGCCCAAGACCGAGACCCGGAGACCTTCGGGCACTGCAGGGAAGGCCCCAGCGCCGCCATTCCTCAGCGCCTAACGCCCGCCTTCCCGCCAAGGACACGCCCCGCCCCCCTCTGCCGCCATTGGTTGCGACCACCCTGGACACGCCCACCGCCCCGCTCTCCACCAATGGCCGCGCAGCCTCGGCCCTTTGTCCCGCCCCGGGGCTCCCTCTCGCGCGCGCTCAGAGGCTGCGAGCTCCCCCGGAGTCCCCTCCATGTTCCCCCCCCTCCATGTTCTCCCCGTGTCCCCCTCACCAGGGCAGTTCGTAATGGCCGCCGGCCGCAGATCCCGACCCCTGGGGCTCGGCGGTTCCCCGCTTCTCTCCTGTCGCGGGCCCGGCTTTCTCCTCCTCCTCCACCTCCATCTCCATCCCGGCGGCGGCTGATCCGGCCCCTCTCTCCTCACCGCCTCTGTGAGGGGAGGGTCCCCGTGCCGGACCCGCCTTGAGGGGCTGGACTGCCGAGTCCGGCGGTGGGGCGGGAGGCTTCGTTCGGCTTGCCCCGGCATCCCTGCCCGGAGGTGGGCAACGCGGAGGTGCTTTGAGTGGTCCCGGTGGCTTCAGCTGTGCTGAGGGAGGTGAGTGTCCTGAGGGGAGATGGGTGATGAGGAGATGTTCTGAGGGGGTGGTGCCGAGGGGTTGTCCTGAGGGGCTGAGCTGTGGCGGAGTCTAACCTTTTGTTGCTTTTTTTGTGTGTCTTTTCTCTCCCGCTTTCACACTGTTACTGATACCACCTCCACCAGTCCACAAGAAAAGAGCTAGAATTCAAAGGGAAAGACTGACCAACAAAAGCTCCTGCTGGCTCTCACCCATGCAAGGAACCCTTCCAACAGCACCTCCAACACTTGGGCTACGAGTTTGGTTTAGGACCTGAAACCTTTTATGTTCTACTGTTCTGCTCTCCCACTGTTGTGGACACGTCCTCCAAAATTCAGTAAGAACAGACCTGGATTTCAATCATAAGGAGTGACCTGCAGAACCTCCTGCTGTCCCTCACCCTCCCATGCAACTCTCTCCACAGGGCCATCAAGTCTGGCTTCAGGTTTTCTTGAGTACAGCAAACCACTCAGCAGCTCTCCTAGTGCCGGTTCCACTTTTTCAGAAATAAGGTACCAGAAACTCTGGTCAGCAAGGAAAGACTTCTCAATGGGTGGGGATGCTCCTGCAGGCACCAGGCTTCTTTCCAGAACCTGCAAAGGAAGAAAAAAACCCTGAAGTAATAGCAGAATATTAAAACACATTAAACTCCAAAATATCCCACACTACACTCCCAACAGGAGAAAATGGTGTGGGCAAAAAACTTCTTTCTGACCACACAGACTACTGACCCAAAGGCTCGTGCAGAATCCTGATGCCTCTGTGTCCCTGAGCTTCCCAAAACAACTCCACAGCTGTAGGAACAGCAGAACCCTGAGCCCAGCACAGCTCCAGAGCAGACTGAGCCCCCTGGGCAGAGGTGAAGGGGGGTTATGTACTCCCCGGTGGGTGCCACAGTAAAGGGGAGCCCTTTCTTCCACTGTCCTTCTCATTCCAGACATTGCAACCAGGATCACCTGGGGAACAAAAATAAATAAATACATAGCAAGATAGAGCAAAAAAAACACTGGAGGGGACAGAAGCCCCCTGGCTCTACTCTTCTCACTCAGGAGAGCACCAAGCACAGCAAAGTCCTACTGAGCCCCTAAGCAGAGATGGAGGGTTAAATACCCTGGGCCCTGTCCCACTGCCCTTGCCACAGGCTCCTGGGAAAGCTCTTCAAGTCTTCAGCTCTTGTCTGCTTAGACAAATGAACTGGGTGTCATAAATAATGCCCAGCTTAATGCATTATCAGCATGGGCAAACCTGTAAAAGTGCTCCACAAATAAATGTAAGCACCCACTGAGATCAATGTGAGGCTGCAAGCAGATGGTCTGAAGTGCAGCCCTATTACACAGGGGGGTTGAGAGGATGTTTAGTCAGACAGTAGGTGAGTGCCAGGGCTTATACCCATGTTTGACAGACAGCTGTGTAAGAAGTCCTACCTAGAGAAGGGTGGGGTGTGCTTGAGCCAAATGCACTTTAAATGTTTGGCAAATTAATTTCTACTGATTACTATTTATTTGATGTAATCAAAAGTTTGTCTGTTCTTGCCTGAGGCTGCTGAGGTATTTAAAAGCCCCCTCATCAACCTGAGTGGCCACACCTGGGCTACCCCATCCACAGCTGGGAGCCCATCAGAGAACATCACCCTCTGTCCCCAGGGGCTGCCAACTCCCCCACAGACACTCTGAAGGCAGCAAAAGGTTGATGAAAGCTCCTCAGAAATCCCAGCAGTGAGCTGGGGGCAAAGCTCAGAGCCTGAACTGTGCCAGAGAAAGGGAGAAAAGAGAAAAGAAAACTAGAAGGAGGGATAAAGGTGGAGGTGACCTTAGATTCAGCCTTAATAAATGCATATTTTTTCTGCTCTGAACCTTGTCCCCATCTCACTGCTGGAAATTTCTGATGTGCTTTAGGGCACGTTTTCTGATTCTCTGTGTCCTGAGTCTTCTTGCAGCCCCAGGAGTAAAAGTGCAGCTGGGGGCAGGGGGAGTGGTGAGGGATAGTGGGAGGGTTTAGGGTTGGGGTCTGATTTCTCAGATGTGATGCAGGTGAGGCTCCTTCATCCCAGGTGGGGACAGTCAAGGAGAGGAGGGGTATTTCCCGGGGTATTGGGGGAAAGAGGCAGGAAAATTGCATATAAGGCTCCACTTGGATTTAAGGGCTGAGTCTCATCTGTGAGTGAATCAGTGGCTTCTGCACGAGTTGTCTCCAAACTCTTCATCTCCCAGGTTCTAAAACTGACCATGGCAGCAAAACGAGATATTACAAAGAGCAGGTGAGCGGATTACTTTATGAATATCCACAGTTGTTCTTGAAGAGTTGGTAGTGATGTTACGGCCGGCACCACCGCTCCCCCTGGTGTCCGAACCCGCCCTCCCGCTCCGCCGCCATCTTAGCTCGGGATTCTCTCTCCCACACCGCCCTCTGCAGCTCGGCTGCCGGACGTGCCTGCACCAACAGGAGGGCGCAGACTGAGGAAAAAACAAGAAAAATAATCATATACAGATCTATAAAAGCAGTTCAGAGGGGCCTTTCCAGGGAGGAAGGACACGCCAGAGCAGACGCATGTCTGGGCCTCAAGGTCCTGGCCGCCTCAGCACCGATGTAGGTATCTGACAGGAATTTCTTGTTTTCTTATAAAAATATGCCGACTGCAGGTGGCATGAAGTTATACTGAAGACAACCAATCTGTTTCTGCAAGCACATCACCAGCCAGGGACATTTCTGCCCCGGGCCAGTGCCTGTGTTGTGGTTCCACCAGGATCACAGAATCACTGAATGTTTTGGTTTAGACGAGACCTCCAAGCTCATCCAGTCCAGACTTCGGCTGACACCATAACCTAATTACTAAATAGTGTTCTTACGGACCAGGTCCAAATGCCTTTTAAATGCCTCCAGGGATGGTGACTCCACCACTGTCTTGGGCCATCCCAATGCCTGACAACCCTCTCAGTGAAAAAATATTCCCTATCATCAGCTTAAACCTCCCCTGGTGCAGCTTACAGCCATTCCCTCCAGTCATGAAAGTTTACGAAGGAGAAGAGGCTTTTTCCCTCCTCGTTCCAACCTCCCAGAACAGATGCCCAGAGAACATGAGGTGGGCTGGGACCTGCAGGCACAGACACAGCTGTCCACTGGATTTTGCTCAGTAGATGCTTCAAGGAACTTGATGAGTCTATTGCTGTAACAGTCAGTGATGTATTTACTACTGCAAAGATCCAGATGCCCCATAAGCCACAACAATGCAGGTAAGTGGAAAACAAGTCATTTAAAACCAAAGTGATGCCAGAAACCCACCACAACTGTAATGCTGCAAGGTGGGTGACACACACACATTCATCAGGGCCCTTGGCTTTTTTTAGGGTCATTTTGTGAATCTCAGGGGACAGAGCTGGGCAGCTGGGTTTGGGCTGTGAGGAGGAAGGTCCCTCCCCAGCTCAAAGCAGTGTGGCTGTCCCTGGTCAGACCCACGGGCCTGGAGCAGGGGGTGAGCAGGAGGTGTACTTCCAAGGGAAATGGTTCCTGGTTGAACAATGTCTAAGCCGTTCCCATGGGGTCAGGACAGTTTACAGGTCCTTGCTGTGGCTTCTCCAGTGGGCAGGCAGGTGTCAGACCTGTCCTTTTGTGAGAAGAGAGATGAGGCCTTGGCCCTCAGCCTGGCCACAGGGATGTGTGTGGATGTGTGGGGCTGTGTTGTGCTGACTGCTCATCAAACCCTGCTCAAAAAAATGTCCCCCAAGAAGGCAGTCCCTTGAGAGAGTCAGAAGAGCTTTTCCAGCATCAGGGAAATGCTCTCTGCTGTCATGGCAAAGGTGACTAGGGTAGAAAAGGAAAAACTGGGGCCAGGATGTCTGCTGGGGTGAAGCAGACAGCTCTGATGATTTTACATAAACCAATTTATTTTTTGTTCTTCTAAAACATGACATTAATATTTTTTTCCCTCAGCTCCACAATGGAGCAGTTCTCTTGGCTAGTCCTTTCAAAAGCCAGGTAATGGGAAAATTCATCAGTAAAATCTGAGGCTCTGAGGAGCTGACATACACCGACTCATATTGTACATACTATTTGCTCTAGAGAAGCATCTTTTATTCCTTCAACCTAAGTGATGTGCTTTGTTGAAATATGATTTCCTTCATCTTGCTGTATGCTCTGGGTATGGACCACTTCTAGTCCCTCTTATTAAATGTGATAAAGCAAGGTCACTCCTTAGTCAGCCTGATTGCTGCCCAGCACAGCACTGCTGAGATTTCTGTCATATCTGCAGGGGAACAGGAGATCTTCTCAGAAACCTTCATAAAAATAATTTACAGCTTCATTCACCTTGCATGAAACAGCACAGCCATCCCATCAACCTACAGGTATTTTGGTCTCCCTTTAACTGCCCTCTTGTGGTATCTCTGGAGAACGACAGCCTTTTCTAACGGTGTAATAAATCCAGCTGTACTTGGCTCTCTAGTATTAACTGAGACAGAACTTTTCTTTTCGAGGAAACTTTTTTAGAAGTGGGGTTTTTGTGTTTTATTTTAATCACACAAGGTTCCAAATGCATGTTTGCCCCAAATAGACTGAAGACCTTCAAAACTAGTGACCACTGAAAATCCCAGGAATCTTAAATTTGCATTTTTGGTTGCCTTTAAAACAAAGAAAAAGCTTTAGTTTCTAAGCTTTCAATGCTAATGCAGTCTCCGCTGCATAAAAACCAAAAACAAACCCAAAACCAACTACAAACAAACAAACAAACCCCACAATGACCACAAAACCTAAACTAAAACTAAAAACAACCACACAAAACCACCACTGATGGTGGTTAAGGGCTAGTTAAGGGCTCTGAAGCTACATTTCATCAGCATGCAGTAATATTGTATGTTTGATAGGTGAAGTCTCCACTGCATCACTTGGGAAGGTCTCAATTTCTTGCCTTGAAAAAAAAAAGGTAATTGTAGTGAGGATGGATTCCTACAGCTAAATGCAAGTTTTTCAGCAGAGAAACATCATTCAATCAAGAAAAATGCTATAGTCTAAGTTTTAATACTGAGCAATAAAGACACTTAAGTCACACTAGGTGGTAAAAAGAGCATTATCTGCCCACAATGACCAGAGGCCTTATCAACTTGGGCTAATACTTGAATTATCAGTATTCTTTCATGGAGAGAATTTTAGCAAATCTAGGGGGCCAAGAATTAGGATTGACAGTGCTTTCTCAGGCCAAGGTAACAACCCATACATTCCTCACCTCTCAGAACCAACTGGAGTTTACCTGATTCAGGGCTCACTTTGTTCTCCTGGTGAACTAACCTGGTTCTTCTGGGCTGACTCAGGCAGCATGTGGCTAGTATGACCTGGGTGAGTTTTGTGTTCCCAGTTGCACTTTTTCCAGTTATAAAATGGGTTCAGTGGAAGGGGAAGTCTGTATTACCAGCAGAAAAGGATGCACAAGACTGGAGGGTGCCACTGATTTCATTCATACCCTGCTCTCTACTATAAGGCACTTTCTGCCTGTAATAATGCATCCATGTCCCTCTGCTGTGTATAAATGCACGTGTGTCTATATGGAGGCAGTGCACAGATGAGGAGAGGGCCATTCTTTATTGCCAATAAATGTGTTTGTGCTAAAATGATCTTGGTTGCAAGATGAGAAGAGCCTGGAAAATCAGCAAGGGAGGAGATAGTCCCACCTCTTATCTGCATCTCTGAACCAGCTAAGTTAGAGGCTACTCTGCAGCTGGAGCTCAGGGTCCTTCAAAAGGCATTTCAGACCATTTAAGTTGGGATCCCACTCCAAACAACCCTCTGAAGCTTCTTCCTTGCCAAATCCAAAAGCAGTAAGCCAAGCAGCTCCTCTGTAGATGGAATATCCCCAACACTGTTACCTTGTTCCAGTGCCTCAGGTGGTTTCAGCAGAGATCACCTGCACATGTGAAGCTGTAGCTAGGAGTTAAAATTAGCAAGAAACATGCTAAGTATTTCCTTAGCAAGGTACAGCCAAAGCAAATGAAAACAGTTTCTGTTAAATCCTCCCCAAACTCCAGCTGCCTATCTTCCAGTCCAGCTAGGACTGCAAATTTTTATGAGGAGATAGTGCATTTCTTGCACACTAATGATTAAAACCCAGAAGATTAAAGACAAACATCTTGACTGGCAAAACCCTGTTGAAAAAGCTGATATTGTCTATACCTGCAAGTTAATGTTCTTCTATCAAACTCTTGAAAAGCAATAAATGAAGCTGAAAAAGTTGAAAAATCTCGTTTCAGCTCTTACCATACCTTTCAGGCCTCTTCCTCTGAGCATTCCCACTCCTGTAAGAAGACCTGACACACCCAGCCACTTAAATTGTCTCGAATTCAAAGGGAGTGAAATGCCTCAAGTGTTTTCTGGGACTCTGGGAGTGAGGGTTCATTGGCTGGAAATTAAGGACCATCACCAGTATACTCAACACCTGGGAGGACAAGGATCACCCTCTGCACAATCAGATCCCACATTTCTTCCCCCTGAAGGCACTGACAAAGCTGTCAGGACTCCTATTGCAGTGCCTGCCTCCAAGATGAGCCTGAAGATGATATTCTTATTATACCTTTTCTTCTGGGACCCCTCACACTGTACCTCTGCAAGTACCTCTCTACCTCCAATATTTTCATCCTTCTACTGCCATCTATAACTGGTTTCCTTCAGCAACTTGGAAGGCTTTTTAATGATGTGCACCCAGAAGACTGACATTGCAGAAAAAAAGCAAAACCCCCTCTTTTTTGCACATGCTGCTATTGTACATTCTGCAGTTCTCACAAAATTGGATTTTAAAAAAGTGCTACCAGGCTCAAGAAAGAAACAAACCCAAACTTGAATATATGGCTGCAAAGAATGAATTGCTTCCCAAAGCAATTGGCTGTTACTGAGAAGGAAGATTTCCTCTCTCTCAAAAAAAGCAAATTACAGTGTCACAATTTACCTCTGCCAAGGTAACCTGGATAAAAGTTCTGACATGTTTACACCAAGCTTGTGAAAACAAACCAAAAAAAAGAGAAGCAACCCTGAACTGGAAAAATCCTCCTGGAAATCACGGGGAGCCAAGCCAAGTATTTTGGTTGGTTTTTTTTTAAAAAATACACCATGAAAATTGTACTACACTGTTTGCAAGGAACTGAACATATTCATGTTCAAATTATTCCTAGTAACCAAACAGCCTTATCTGGTAGCCAGGCTGGTAAGATGCCACTGGCTTGTGTGTGGAACTGCACACATTCACAAAAGGGCTCCCATACAACCACAAACTTAAGTATGGAACTACCTTGAAAGGCAAACTAATTAGTTAATTAGAAGTCCATAATAAGTCAAGTGTTCCTACGCTTCAAAGAATCTGGACAAGCCCAGAATCTGCTCTTTTTTTGGCTTTTTTTCCTGCTTACTCTACTGGTTTTAGCAGGATGCCTTATTGCCATTTCCTTTTTAGCAGCTGTTTCTTCTGCCCAGAAACCCACTCTTGGGAAAAAAAATAATTTTTCCCCACAGCAGCAATGGGGCACTCCACACAAAGAAGCACCTAGCAGTTTAGTTCACATTTTTTAATAACATGGCACAATTTACATTACACAAGTCTTCGCTGAGGAGGAAACATGCTGAAGATTGAGAGCTGCTTCACTTTTCACATAGGATCTAGAAAGGACTTTATTACATACAGGATAAACAGCAAAAAGGTTTGTATATAACAATCTCTTTACAATACTGAAAGCTACCACTACGGTTCCAGTGTACATATTCTTCAGGGTTGGGGTTTTTTTGTATTTTTCCTTTTGTTCATTTAAAAAAAAAAAAAAAAGAAAAAAAAAAGGGGAAAAAACCCAAAACCACTGCACAACATCTGGAGTTCACAAAATCTGAAGCTCACAACTAAACCTTCAGTTGACTACTAAAATAGATCTCTGATCATTAGAAACAACTGTTTGTAGATAACTTTTTTTTGTTTTTTTTTTGCCAAAACAGGGTAACAACTTCAGATAGCACTTTAATACACTAGAAGACCAATGGAACTAATTTTATTTCATACATATATTTTACAGTCCAGTAGACAAGATACTGAATTCTCTCTGATAAAGTCATATTCTCTCCAAATATTAGACAAGAAACTTAACACATTATAAAAAAGTGTGTTATGAAAAGACAGATTTCAGAAGATTTATGCATATTTTTAAAAAGGACCATGTTCTTTTTGTTATTTCATGTCTTCTGTGACTAGGGAACAACAAGGCTGACCTGTAAACTATTCACAGACTTTATTACCAACTGATATACAATAAATTGCATTATGAAATCTGCATCAGAGTTCATTAATTAAACTACTGAGCCACAGTGAATACATGTCTATCATTTAGAAAAGTATTAGCTTTCCTGGAGGATCTGTTTCAATGTAGCTAAAAGTCACTTCACAAAAAAAGGAAAAAAAAATGTGTGCACAGAGAAAAATAACACAGAGGCAATACAAATAAACCCAGACATGAACAGCTGTGAGCAGGTATTTTTTCCAAAAAAGAAGATTGACATGTTAAGTGATGAAAGTTCTGGAAACTACCCAGCATTTGGTTATTACTCTGTTTAACCCAGATTAAGGTGACTGAAAACCAGTTTGTCATGACTACAGTATCAGATTACAGATCTCTAACCCTGACCCATTCTAGGGGACACATGAGCTACAGTAACATCAGCATCTTGATGCAGGGGTTCAGACAGAAAACTGCACTTCTAATGGGCTGTTCCTTTAGCAAAACAAGCAAGAGAAATAGGTTTTGATTACAGATGAGCTTGTTCAGGGAAAATATGACTTCAGTTATGTTGTGTGTTGAAAAGGCTCCTATGAGTTATAAAGGCTTTTGTGAAAAGCCTTACAATTCATTGCATAGTTGAAGGGGTTTAGCTGTCTCTAACAATATATGTAACACAGCATAAGCAGACTGTGTTGATCAATATTAAGTTTGCAAATAGCACAGTTTAAGAAGTATTAATGTATTATGTTACTTAATTTTATCTATTTACATTTGTACAAAGTAAAGCTTTCATCTTACCCTTTTTGCATATATGAACCATTAACCCATGAAGCAATCTTTTTACATAAATATCTACAATTGTCTTCACTTCTGGTCTGAAAGAGCTTTGTATGGTTAACATCAGTGGTGGTTTGTTTCTGGTCAAATCATTCAGGTAAATGTCTTGTTCTTCAGTTCAAATTTTGAAAATTTTAAACTAGAAATAAAATAGGAGACACGAGGAACATATGGACTCGGGTAAAAGATCTGGAAAAATTTCAACATATAATATACAAAAAAACCATTTCAAAATCTTTGCACTCAGGTCTATACATATGGTACAGTGGGTCACATCCCCAGTCTGTATCAATGACTAGTAAGAAGGTCTTTATATTATGTTCATTTACAAGGTTTTCTTTCTCTTTCTCTGGTTTTTGTTTAGGCTCACACTGCTTATCTAGCCTCGATGTCCTTGAGGGTGTGAGAAGGAGGCCTCTCTCTCATCTCTGTTGACAGAGGAGTAGTCCTTCTGGGAGACCCAGGCCGAGGTCCCAGAGTAGAAATAAGAGGTGGAGGGGCACTGAGAGCTGCTGTGGGGGGAGTTTTATTGAGGATGCCATTTTGGTGTCCTGTTGGGGGACTGACTCTGGGGTAGTGCATGCTAGGAAGTCCTGGTGTGATCAGGCTTGGGTGGGGCAGGTGCCCATCCAAGGCTGCCGGGTGAACGGAGTGCAGGCGTGCGTGTTCATAGTCCTCTCTGAGCATGTGCAACCTCTCCCTGTCATCCAAATGATTGCCCCTCTCGTGCTCACGTCGAGGATCAACAGAGAGAGGGTGGTGGTGGTGGTGGTGGTGATTGTAGTCGTGAGGTTCCCGGTCCCTGAACGACCTGTCTGCTTCGTACAGTCTGGGTGCAGAAAGACGATGAAGAGGGTCATTTCTTAGCAAAAAGTCTCTTCCCAGAGGGTCTCTCCGGTGAATATCCAGCTCTCTGTAAGGATCTCTTAAGGGATCTCTCATAGGATCCCAGTGGAAAGAAGGATAGGGGAAACGTTCTCCACCAGGAATTGGACTAATTCCCATAAAAGGGGTCATCATGCGAGTCCTATCCAGGCCGCTGATGCTGTTCATGTGATGTATACCAGTTACCCCTACAGTCATGGGCATAGACACTAAAGGACTTGGATGGACGTTGGATGTAGATACAGGTGGTGGCTGATCAGATGACCTATGAGTCTGAGGTCCCTCAGGCTGCACATCGTGGTCTTCCTTTCGCTCCTCCTTCACTTTGACTTCACTGCTTTTCTTCGGGTTATCGTACGCCGGCTCGCTCTTCCGCTCCACCTCACGGTTGGAAGTGCTGTTAGGCCTGGTGCTCTCCACAACGGGGGGCCTAGCATAGGGTGAAGGAACCCTAGACATTTGCTTAGACTCTTCCACCACTCGGCTTTCATGGCTCAGGCCTTCTTTCTCTGAAATATAGTTGTCCTTCACCTTGTGCTCTTCAACGTTAATTTCCTTCCGGGATTCGGAGTGATCCCTCTCTCGCTCTTTGGGTTTCTCTTTTTCTCGAGCCTCGGGATTCAGATGGCTCCTGATCTGCTCGTTTGAGCTGCGATTATGGCCGAGGGAGTTTACTGGATGGATAGGTGCTGGTGAAGGATGGCTGGAGTGTCTTTTCTCAATGCTCTCCCTAGAACAGAAGTGTAAAAAATGAAAGCATGAGAAATTCTGCAAACACAACAAAGCATCTAAGGTGTCTGGCTTAACACTTTGCAGAAAGCCTTTTACATGCACTGTTCCTTTTGCACACCCAATACACCAGAAGGACTAAACTGGAGCTATTCTACTATTTCAGCCCAGGAGAAGAGCCCTGAAGCTGCTTTGGGAATGATCTGATTGAGGTTTCAAACACTGAAGGCCACAGAAGGCTCACAAAGGAATCTGGCTCCAGTACAGGTATTTCTAAGACAATGGCCTTAACTGCTTACAAAGAGACATAAAAATGAAAACAGACTGATTTTGTCCAAAAAAAAAAGTGAGGCAGTGAAATCCAAAAATTCCTGGTTGATAGTGTTTTACCTGCTTCTTCTGTCAAGAATACATTTGGGAAAACAGAGGACATCTTGTTCAGCTTACTTTTAAAAATAATTCTAGACCCATGTATGTTACTGATTTCTATCTCTCTTTTCTTCATTCTACCTGTTCAATTTACTTCTCACAAAACCCCATTACTGATGGAGACAATCCATGCCTCTGAACAGACCAGGCAGAGCAAGCAGAGCAGAGATGGGGGTCTGTGCATCTCCCAGCCAATGTCAGGAAGTCTCAGAATTCTGTGAACACACTGCATCTTTCTTTTTGTTGCACAAATGATGACAGAATTATTGTCTGGCAGTAGATAATAACTTTAATATGTGAATGGATCCTGTAGCAACTGTTTTGTGGAAGCACAGTTGACCAGGAGTTGTGGTAGGCAACACTAAGTGTAAAAGCTTCCCTGTTTAACATGAATCAAATTCATAAGGTAAATCTGATTCCTCAGTTCCAGTGATTTTTAACCTCCTGCTTATTTCAGTTGATGTCTGAGTTGGAGTCTCTCCATAAAGACAGCTCCAGATACTCAGTGCTGGACACATGCCCTTTTGCTGAGCATGAAAATTCTGTTCCATGAGGCAAAAGTGAGGGGTAAGCAGTGAGGGACTCTGAAGTCCCAATCTGCTCCCTTTTCCACATTTCTCTTTGAAGTCTCTGCTTAGCACAGTGACCTGAACATGCTCAGATGAGGGCAGCAGGTCAAAACTCACTCTGGACAAGATGAGCAGTACTGGCTGGCCAAAGGACAACTCAGAGGGGACACTTCCTCCTTCACCTATACAATTTCTGCTATGCACTTTTTTGCTGAGCTGAACTGGGTAAAATTGCAGCAACTTCAGAAAAAATGGCTTACAAAAGACAACTGTCATTACTGTAATCACAGCACATGCATCTTATGATGTGTCTGTACTGAACTGTTGAAACTGCCATGTTTGAGACCCCCAAGAGTCCAGAATGTGACTGCTAAAAACCATCTGTGAATTGGAGCACTTGATACCACAACTGTCTGGTCTCCACTACTGATTAACTCTGTGGTACCAGGTTCTGCTTTGATTGACTATGCCCTAAACAGTCTGGAAACTGTCCTGACTCCAATTTTCCTCTTGCTGCTTTCCATGAAAAACGGAGGAATTTGATTTAACAGCTTCCAGACTTGGACACAGTGAGACCAAGTCAAGGCACTCCAATGAAGGCTTCTCAATGTGTCAGTTCTTCTACTTTTCTGGGAAAGCACTGGCTTGTGGACTCTGCAAATACCTACTCTTTAGTTTATTTTGCTCATGAGATTCATTGAGAGGGCACCCCAAACTGTTTTATTTCACTAGGAAGGATCTTTGAGTCATTTCTGAGATATTTAATCAGTTTTCTGTGGAAGTTAAGTATTTTAAATTATGCATGGAATTTAGAGAAAATAGCAGGCATTTCCATAACTAAAGAAAAATATGTAAGCAACCAAAATAACTTCTTCCTTTGCCAAGTTCATCCTATTCAGTTCCAGTGATGGTATTATCTCAAGAGGACTTAAGTGGACTACATGTAGTTCAGTGGTCAGAGAAAGAATAATTTTTAATCCTCATATCTGTCAAGGGCTCCTTAAGTTAATGAAATGGAAACAACTTCAAGCCTCTGTCTCTACAAAGAAGAAACTTAGGATAGTTTTCTCTTTTTTTTCTTATGCTGGGCTGGAGTAATGGGGTCCTTACAACAACAAAAAAAGTTCCACAACTGCAAATGATGCTCCAAAAGAGAGAGTGGAACTCCACAGCCAGCTCTGCCCCTAGGGTAGATTAACAGATTGTAGATGTATATTATCTGAGCTATCCTGATTTAATTTATCTCACTCTAGCTAGGAGGGGGCTGTGGTGCACTGGCTAAGGCAGCTTATCCAAGGGAAGCAACCAACAATTCACTGCACCCCCCTAATGTGGATCAGGGATGGGGAAGAGCCAAGCTAAGAGGTATCTCTGAGGAACCTTTCCACTGCTAACAGAAGAAATCTAGATAAATGCTTTTGGGTAGGCAGCCCATTTGGGGTCTCATACAATTAGATCCTTGATGGCAGGCTGATTTTGAGATGAAATCATACTGCCAGGCCTGATTCCCAGGTCTTACTGTTTGGGCAGATTTGCTTAAAGTGGATGTGAAAGCAGGGCCATGTCCTCCACCCTGCTGGGTGCCACTGAAGATAAAAGAATAGGTATGAGAGGCTCCCAAACTACTCCAGACATTATCTAGAGAGGGAGCATGTCTCCAGGAAGGGAATCTCAGCATCTTCTCATACAGGCAACAGTGTGAGCATGCTGCAAAGGAGAACTCTTCAAAACCACACAGATGGAAGCACAGCAACACTAGACTGGCAAAAATGTTATTGTGCTAAACTGGAAGCCATAGTTGTGCAGAGGTATGAGGCATGAATGATGCTTACTTTTAAGCTCTCAAATAACTGAAAATAAATATGTTCTGAGCTATGATATGAAGGGCAGGCAATGTCAAAGTAGCTTGCAAGGAATGTGTATCTGAAAGGGATTTTCTTCAGCAGGAACACTTCATAAGAAAACAACAAACCAGCAACTGAAATAATCACGTTATTCTAAAGATTACCCATATCATTAGTAACTAAAATGCTTTGCCATTCGAGCCAGTAAAGTTACTCACATGCTTCAGCATTTTGCAGGACAGAATCCCCAATTTGTAACAGCAATTTATTTTGAAGCATTAACACCAGACATGAAAATAATGAAGCTATGCTACCAAACAGAAAATATTCCAAATGAAAAATGTAGGTGAAAAGATCTGTAGTTTGACTTGCTCTTCACATTTTACAATATCATATAAAAGCTCTTAAATGTAGTTTTAGAATATCTAATGTGTTAGCATAACTTCTTTTAGAAAAGGCTACTAATGCGTATATTAGGGTTAGTGACAGAGGAGCCAGAAAGCACATCTCCTAAATATTCTTCTATGTTAAAAACTTAGAAACAAATAAGCCATTATATGTGAAAACTTAACAGGAAAGCCATTAAGCCACAACTCTAAAAGCTCATACCATCCTCCCTACATTTTTCAAGGAAGGCATGACACTTGCTGAATGGCAAATTCTTTTAACTTGGTATTTAAATGTTAAGAGGAATTGTTACTGAGTTCACTATATAATGGGAACAGTCCTGACAAAAAAAAATATGACCAGGTTTTACTTTTCATTAACCCTTCCCAGCCTGGACATGTTAGAGTGCAAGTCCACGTAGAGCACTGAATAAAAACTGTGCTTGAAGCTGTGTAACAGCAGTGCACGTGTGCGTGGCTTTTTTGAGGGAAAATAAGGTTGATTTAGTGAACTGCATGCACTGAAACTTACTGTGGTACTGAAAAAGGCAGTGGTGCATTTTACAGTGTGGTCATTTTACACCTTTATCAGTGGTCCCTCTGGTCAGTTCATTTTTGAGGAGGGAGGTAGGGCTATTTGTTTTGCAAACACACTGATTTATAACATTATTCAAGTACTCAGAGGTGCAGATATGAGTCTGATGGACTCGATAATCCTTTTTTCATCCTGTCAGGCACCTGAAGTCTTCAAAAGAACTACTGACAACGGGAGCCACAAGGTAAAAGAGTATGGGAGTCTGATTCTGTTCTCACTTGACACTGCCTCAACTCTGCCCCAGCAAAGCTCCTTCTGCTGAAGTGTGGTCAAGTGAGAAGAGAAACAGATGCAGAAGGAACACCCAGGTGAGAACCCTGCATCTTGTGGTGCCTCAGGCCGTGGGCAGCAGTGGTGCCAGCTCTGCCGGTGTTCCCCTGCTGAAGCCATGTGCCAGGCTGGGAAGGGTTAAAAAGCGGAACAGAGCCCCGAGCTTTGAACTAAACAATTCTTGGAAGTGTTCTTTCGTACCTTTCTTTGTCATCTTTACTAAGAGATGAGTCTCGTTTATCTACATCTCTATCTCTGTCATGAGCTGCAGCAGATGAACTGCGCTCCAGCTCTCCTGGCTTCAGCCAGGGCGGAGGGGTCGGGAACGAAGGAGGAGTTCGGTGCAGTCGGTTCCAGGGCTCGTGAGGGTTGCTAAAGCTCTGCATACTGGGGCCATCCTTGTGGCCGAACATTGAGTTGGGTGCTGAAATGGTGAAGTGGAAAACAAAAAGGTTTAAGAAAAAGGTATGCTCTAGTGAAGGTACTTACCAAAATAACTTTTACAGCACTCAGAGTTAAAATGAATACATATTATTGGGAGCTGGAAAAGGAAAGGAGATTGACAGAGATTCATTAGAGGGTCTCGTTCCTACAAAATGGGCAGGCATCTGACAGCTGTTTGAATTGGAAAGGGAAATGCTGTGGATAAAACTGACGAGGGATGAAGGAGGAGGAGAAAAATGAAAATGGTCCTTATTCCAAATATTTTGGAGACATCAGGGAATGAATATTATATGGACTAAAAACAATGGAACTTGTTGCATTTTATCCTGAATCAAAGTAATGCGACCAACATCATGCCAGATTTAAAGTATGGAGCAGGAAAGTGATTTTTCATAGAATGATCTTTTGTGACTGGCCAAATCTAGAGAAATACTGATGGTCCTGGACAAATAAATGCAGGTTAGTGATCTTTCCCAGGCACATGTCTGGGATTACTAGTGAGAAAGGAAAAAAAAAGTGTTCCCATCAACAGATAGGGATGCTGCACACAGTAACTACTTCTGAACATGCAACAAAACCACAAGAAATTTCACAAACTCCTTAGACTCACAGGTCCTGAATTTTTTGGGTTCTTTTTTCCTGAACAATGTAATGGTGACAATAAGCACTATGTTGAACCCAAACCAGTAAGGAACTAACAGCTAATCGTTTGCTGCTGTCCAAAAAATGCTGATATTTAGATTAAAAAGTTGCTTTTCTAAATCCCATCTATTAGGGGTATGTGGCAACTGGTTAAAACAAAACCCAAACAGTGAATGGTCACCATCACTCAATATCCTGAGTTACCCAGCAAACAAGAACTGAGGAACAAGAGGTTACTCACTAACTGTGGGGTTCCCCAGTCCCCCGAAGGCGTTGCTGCCCACTGCAGTCAGCCCGCTGAAGGACGCCGGTCGATTGAAAGGTTCTGCAAACCAATGCAAAGAGCTGAAACTCCCTGCATGCTGCTAATTCTGATAAAAGCATCACCTTGGTACTCAACATCTGCATGAAAGCTCAGCCTCTGCCCACAACATCACCTTCCCACAACACAGTGGGGACTGTGAGGGAGTGGGACTTAAAAATATCAGTTTTTTTTTTCCCCCCAAATGACAGAATGATTGGTATCATCATTAGAAAAACTTCCTCTTCAAAGAAAAATGAGGTATTATAAAGTATACATGGTATTGACACCTGTACTTCTGCATAAGTGGCTGCTTCAATAGAGACCTGCAAACATCTTCATTTTTATTTCCTTTGATTCCCTTCCAGTTCAGTTCTGTGGCCTTTCTCAGGGAATGCCCCTGGCTAGCAAGACTACTATTAACTCTGGCAACTGTGCTCCAGAACACCTTCAGGCCATGTGTCCTAAAATCATAGCCAGAATATAAATAAAATGTCCTATTATATTGACATGACAGGCTGACCTGAGCACACTGTAATTCCCTTGAAATTTATTGCTAATATGATACAGTAAACTGGTATGGGCTGAAAAACAGTCAGATTGTTTCTTTAGTAGTTAATGCAGACTACAAGTAAATCATATGGAGCAAATACTACAAGTAAATCATACAGAGCAAATTCTCCTCACTTGACTTGGGAGACTTCAAATGGATTTGATGAAACAACTTCTGATAAATACCAGCACAGAGAAAAGGAAAGTCAGACCTAGCATTTTCTGTAGGCAGCTAAGTGTAAAATTAGGAACCTATCTAGTGAGTCTGCTGTATTGATCTGGTGACCCTCCCAAATCCTTCCCTGTCCAAAATAAAATGCCAATTTAGAGTCTTGATCTCTGATGCTCCCATAGGCAGCAGACACCTCCTTAAAAGATCACTAAGTTAGAAGGGAAATAACAACATTGTGCTTCCAGTTTTAAATGTGTATTCACTAATTTTCACTAACAGACAAGTTCAAGGCCAGATCAGAAGGT
Organism: Calypte anna; assembly: GCF_003957555.1. NCBI lineage: Eukaryota > Metazoa > Chordata > Aves > Apodiformes > Trochilidae > Calypte > Calypte anna. The sequence goes on from NC_044264.1 coordinate 776,395, forward strand.
TTTAAGGAGAGGTTTCCCACTGAAATGAAAACGTGACATCTAAGTAGAGTTAGGAAAAGAAACATCTCTATGAACTGAAGCCTTGACCTTAAGAAATTCTTTTTGACAGGTTGTAAATATTACCACAGTGAAACCTAACCAGCCCTGACACTCCACTACTCTCATGTCCAGAATATTTTCAGAAGTATTTCAAAACATTCAATCAGTGCTTCTATTATGTGTATTTAGAGCTCCTATTTAGAGCACTTAAATTAAATGGCTAAAATGCACAATGTGTAAAGGTTAAGTAGGCAGAATACTCAAAAGGGGGCAACACTCCAAGGGGGCAACAACCTTTAATGGTCACAGTGGTCAAGGTGTGTTACTTCTGAGCTGTATTCAGTGCTGGAGAGCTGCAGAGAGCACGTACCTAAGTGAGCAGCTGGGTTGAGAAAGTTGCTGTGGTGAGGTGGTGGGCCAAAAGGGGTGCCAGCTGGATGACCCCCACCTGCCAAAACAAAGCAAAAGAGGTGAATTCCCAGCAAAAGCTCAGGAAAGGACAGCTCGTGTGTGCAGAGACTGCTGCATCCTGGGCCCTCAGGTCAGGACCCTATGCAAAGAGCAGCTGCTCTTCTAAACAGAAATTCCCAGTTAGAGTGTGAGGTGCAGAGGAGGATATGTCAGTATGGAAAACAAAAAACCCCTGAGCATCTAAAATACATCATATTTCCAACCTGTCATCTCCATGATGTATTGGACACCACTGTGTGAAGAAATGTTCCTCCATTTAGTACCTCTATGGCACTTCAGCAGGTTGAGCTTTTTAAAAAGCACATGGAATAATTTTTCAATATTTATAAAACAGACTCATTGCCCCCTGGCATGCCTTGGAGACAGTTTCTAAACCAAAAACATCTGGGAAATTTCCTTTTACCTTAGCAAGGATTAGTGTTTTACTGAGCATGCCACAGAAGGGAACTTCACTTCTCAGTACTCACTGGCTGTGGAGAAGAGAGTGGAGGGCCGGGCCAGGTCATGGGGGTGATGGATGGCTCCAAAAAGGCTGGGGCCTGGTGGCCTGCTCAGAAATTCAGGTTTCAGGCCAAAGTCCAACTTGTGTGGATCAGACTGCATCTGTTTCTGAAATGCAAGAACAGGATTTGGAAGAAACTGTTGTAAAAGAGAGCAGTAAAAGACCTTTCTGGAATGATGTGGGCATGGCAATTTATTCCTACTAGCTGACATTTTAACAGGAATATTGGTTTTGGGGACCCCCAGCACAGATGCACAGCTGTTTTCCTGGAAGGGAGAGAAGAATCCCAGGCTCCCAAAGCACATTTCCCACAAATTTCAACAGCATTTGCACATTTGCTCACATCCATTCCTCCAGAGCAAAGCATTTCAGCACAGACCCGACTTCAAGAACAAGCACAAAAAATCTTTTTGGTGGCCTCAGACACTTGCAGAGCTGCAATAACAGCTCTGTCTTCAAATAATAAAAGCACCACTGGAGAGAAGTGCGAGCTTGGAGCTGGTGGGCAGTGGTGTGAAGAGCTGGGGCAGAGAATCAGCTGTGCAGGCAGAGCAGGAATCCCCTGCCAGTTCTGACACAGACAACCAAGGGACACCAGAACCATTCACTGCAGTGTGAAGCTGCAATCCAGAAACTCCTGATGCAATTTTATCTTCCTCTGCCTCCCCACATCCAACTGACCAAGCCAGGGACTGAACTCAATTAAATTACAGATTTAAGCGTGTTTGAATCTAAAGAACTGAAGTCCCATCTTGACTGCTTGCACTCCAAAATCCAAGCACTGCATGTTGCTCTCTTTATGTGGTATTAGAACCAGCAGACTTTTTATTTTTTTCAGGTAAATCTGCTGAGGTAGCTGTACTGTAAATGGTAAATGGATGAAGAATGGCCCCTGTGTGCCATACACTCATTTCATTGGTCCTTACTTCATTAGTTTTATAGAAAGAAGAGGAAAACCAAATTCCCAATTACCTGTGCTGCCAGAACTCCCTAAACAGAGATTGCTGATTAATTGTGCAGGTCAGCTGAAAGGATTTACAAACGTGTAACACTGAACCAGTAGATCTTGGCAGTAATTCTGGAGCAAGTTCTGCTTTATAAATCCGTATTTAATACCGTGGAAGCTCAGAGTACAAACCATCACAGTGATATAAATATGCATATTAAAAACTTATGACCAAGTTAATGTGCATGCCTTGTGGCTGGTTTTCAACTCCTAGTAACATGTCTCTGTAGCTACAAGTATAATACCCACAAAAAAAAAAAAAAAAGGCTTTATCAAAGTTTTGAGATAATGGCCTGCAAGAAATGGAAATGATGGCCAAGTTTTCCTTAGAATCATAGAATCTTTCAGGCTTGAAAAGACCCTTGGGATCATCAAGTCCAACCATCATCCCTACTCTCTAAAAAGTTCTCCCCTAAACCATATCCCCCAAACACCACATCTAAATAACCCTTAAACACAACCTGGGATGGAGACTCAAGCACCTCCCAAGTTCAGGCCATGTCTTTTCAGAGAGTAACACTCCTGTGCTTCAATAATTTAAAAAAGTTCAGAAGACCAGAAATGCTCAGTTGAGGCCTGCAAGCCAGATTTTTATGCTTTGAGCTGGTTTTATTCTTCTTTTTAACAACCAAGCTATAGACCTCTGACAGGCATTACTCATAACAGCAAAGGGTCACTGAAACTTTGAACTGCAGTCACATGAAACAGGGTTGTTCTAATAATGAAAAAATCTCTTGTCTGAAGAGGAATGGGAATACCACGGATGTGCTGAAAACTTTTGGAACGTGTTGGTTCACCTTAAGATAGTACCAAAGAAAATAAATCAGATTTCTTTCATCCCCAGTTGCTGTTCAGGAGAGCACACCTCTTGATGAGAACTCCTAGGGATGTATTTGAAGTCCACCTTAATTCAAGGCACACTAAGATCAGTGTAAATGTTGCACTAATCTCATGGCACGTGAGACTGATCCACAAGGCCTTTCCTAAAAAAGAGAGAAGGCCAATTACAGAGCATGAACTCCCTCTTGAATGCCAGCCAGTACCACATGGTCAGCCTAAGCAGAAGTGTAAAACTGCTTTGTGCCCTGGCTGGGTCTGAGGGGTTCCCTGGGTGTGCAGAGAGGTTGCACAGGTCTGAACAAGGTCTTGGTGCAGAGGTGTTGGCAGGCAAACAGCATCTGCAGCTCTATGCAATTTTTCCAAGGCTCAGGAAGGTTGGGTTTTGAAGTTCCCCACCTTGCCTGCATCTTCAGAGTCTGCTGCTGCCCTCTGCAAGCAATTACCAGCAGGCCAGATGGCTACTCATTTTTCCCTACTTTGCAAGCAGTCTGGAGGCTCTGCATGCCTTAGATTTCCAGTAAATCTATTTCACTCCCTGCTCTAAGGTCAGGCAGCATCTTCAGCTTGTGCAGAAGAAAAGGCACTTGCACAACCTTGGGCTAGAAAGGAGAAATCATTCCCTGAGGGTCTGCAGCCAGAGATTTCATGGCTGCATGGAGAGGGGAAGGACTTCATTCCTGTCTGGGAGTCTGAGAGCCCAGGGGGACATAACCCAACTCACCCTACTGACTGTACACCATGCCTCAGTTTTTGACTGAAATGAGACAGTGAAATACATTTCCCAATTATTCTTGAAATTATCATCACATGTACAGCCTCAAAAAGCCAAGTACCATCCTTTGCTGTACCTCTGAGCTTTAGTCCTGTTTTTTAGCATGCAAGATAGAAAAGTATTAGGTAGAAGAAATGGCTGCATGAAAATGGCATTTACTGAGAATTATAAATATACCAGTATGACCTCTCTCTGAATAGCAAATCAAGGAAGATTCAAAGGACACATAGCATGAGAATAATAATTTCATTTCAAGAAAATACCTTTTCAATAAAATAATAAAAAAAAGACATATATCTCTCTAGGTCTATAATCTTGTCTTTTTTTGATAATGGGAAGATGAATGAAGATCACTAGCAGGGGAAACATAAGAAAGCAGAGAAGAGAGATATGTCTACTGCAGCAAATTAACCTGTCAACCTTGTTTAAAAGGGGTATTTTTAAACCCTATTAGCTGCAGGTTTCAGTAGCTGTTCCATGTCTTCATATTCTTACAGCACCACGTTACACAATGAGATTGAATCCACAGACTGCAAAGTGCTGTGGACTTCTTGTTCATTTCTACCTCCTAACACAAGCTGTGGACTGCTGAGGTACAATCAGGAACAGCAAACACCATCCTTTCCTGACCTCCTGAAAAACTTTGGGGGCAGCACGGAGTTCTTCAGTGACAAGAACAATGAAAATATTACAAAGGATAAGAAACCTTCATCACAGAGTCCATGGGCAATGAAAATAGAGCCCAAGGAAGAAATAAAGTGCCCTAACTACTAAATGAGTAATTTTTTTTCTGACATCTTATTTCAGGAGGTTCCCAAATGAGCCATGACTCTTTCCCTTCAAGTCTCAAAGTATGCATAATGCTTAAAAGATTTCCACCCCTTTACATCCAGTGCAATGAGGCAGTGTGTGGATAACATCACCTGAGAGGCTGTGTCTGCCTGACCAGCCCAGCTGCAAACCTGGGAGATGTGAGGAGAAAAAAGACTGAAGGGAGCCAGTGCAACTACACTGGATAAAGCACCAAGGGACAGGAGAAACCTTTGTGTCCTCTTCTGCTTGTGAGTATTAGTAAGAGGAATGGGATACACATGCCTGGCTTCTTCAGACTTCATACAAGTTCATCTTGATACATTTAAGTCCTCTGCCATAAAAAAAACCAAAGTTGTAGTTCACAGGCACATCCATTAAGCTCCCCCTAGCTACAAACTGGTTGTTACCACCAAAGATCTGGTGTCTTTGCTCATCACAGATGCTCCTCTGAGATCCTACTTTAATTTGAGACCCTACCTTGTTTTTTAATTCCAATATGCCATAAAGTGGAAGGTATGCTGGAATGCTGCCTATGGTTCCTTTACCAAGGTGTTAGCCGTGGCACAGAGCTGCTCCCAGCAAGAGGGAAGCTCTTCCTCTCACAGGGGTCACTGGGCAATGCAGCTGAAATGCAGGCACACCCTAAAGACTCACCTTGACTTTCTGTTGGTGATGGTAGATCTGCCAGGCAATGTGAACATGCATAGCACACCACTTTCCAGGTTTCTGAAAAAAAAACAACAAACCAGAGATACAACATGAATCAGTAACTTTCAAAAACCTTTAATCTATATTATATTAACTCTTGCCAGGCTAAGAACAGGGGACTCCCCATGCCAAGAGAACTGAAAGCAAAGGGTTTCCTTTCAGTGCCTTCCCCCTCTGCTCTCCAGAGGAACCAGGAATGCAAAAAAATCATCCTTTGCTCAGAAGTTTATCTGGATATCCAGGAATGCTCCCAATTATTCCTCTCTCCTCTCCAAAAAGCCCCATGCTTGGGTTTGATGCACTCTTACAGTCTTCATACCACAGGTGGAGGATGCAGCTTGTGTTGCTTCACAGCTCTACATCAGGTTCATGTCTGAAAGAGCAGCTATTCTAGGACCAGCCTTTCCACCAAAGGATGAACATGAAAGCACTGGAAAAGATCAAACCAGTTTTCAAACTGAACCTGACTCCCTCACAGAACTGCTGGTCTTTACCTCCAAAACTTTGGCTCATAAATATACCCCAAAAATGGAGATCAGCCAACTCACACTGTTTGGGAAGTGTTTGTGTCCTTCCTGTCACCATGGCTTTCAGTCATGGGGAGGAGAGGGAAAGGAAAGAAAAAGGTTGATATTTGGGCTTTCTTGTTGATTTTGTATTCCATTTCCAGGACAGCCAGAAATCTTGGCTGAAAAAGACTCACTCAGGATATACTTTCTCCAATTTTGTTATTTAGGGGTCTGGAGTTAATTACACAACTAATGATTCCTGCAGATTTAAAAATAATTACAGGAATTCAGGCAGCTCCTCAAGCTAACAGTAGCTCAGATGTTTCACAAACTATGGCACATGATCTGCTTCTAATTCTAGGTGTGTATCAACCAACAATTAAACCCACAAAAAAATAAACCCCATCTCATGAACATACTCCCCTGAACTTCAGCCATTTCCTTACTGGCTCTGCTAGTGATTTAATAACTTCATTTGGTTGGCTTGATCAAAATCTGCATTTTCTTGTACATGTAAAAAAATTTTAAAACCTCTTTTGGCTCACTGAAAGACTGGGTCTTCTGTTCCTTCTGTTCTGTTCCTAAAACATTTGGAATTTGAATTGGACTGTCTGTCTATACTTGACAGTAAGATACTGGGTAGGAAGTACCATGCTGCAAACCACTCAACACACACACTAAATAAATAAAAAGCAAAATCCTTCTGCCTGTGGTGAAATGAGAGGGGATCCCTGCCAGGGCAGCCCCCAGGATTCAGCTCAGGAAACCTCAGAAGGCAGCACAAGAGAAGAGTTATCAATATTTAACCTCCAGGGTTCATGGTAGGGGGCTGCAAACTTCCCAATTTGAATCTCTGTCTTTTCCTCGGGTGACCACAGGGTGCATGCAAAGGAGCAAGCATGAGGCTCAGCAAACAAGGTGTAAAATACCCAAGAGAAACCACAACAATAATGAGTCTGCTGCTTTAACCCAGTGGGGACTGAGAGGAGCTTGACAAACTGTACCACCAGGAGATTTCTTACCCTCAACATGGGCCTGAACGGATCTGTCAGCTGTGAAGAAGAAATGACAGCTTGGTTACATGCCTGTCACTCAAACAATTGCTCTCATTAACAAATCTGTATTGCTTCATTAAGAGATGAAATTAAAATGTTAGAATTTTACTTTCAAATGAAGCCCTTTTGGATAATAATTAGTCCTCAGCCTCCCTGTTCAAGCTGCTCTCCCCCCCCCCATGGCTGTTGTACCCAAGTGTTGACAAGGAACTAAATGAGCCTCACACAGAGCCCTCTGTCCTCTGGCATCATCAGTAATTTGTTGATTTAATGCTACAAAAATGGCTGGTTAACTACACAGATGTCTCCTTTGGGCAAACTCCTGGTCTCATCTTTCAAAGTTGCTCAGCTCCTAAGAAGACTCTTCAGTGGACAGGCCACTTCTTCACAGATCCCAGGAATGGGGTTGGAAAAGGCTGGCATGGTGACTCTGTGACTCTCTCTGTTCAATGGCTTTGCCATTAGGTCCTTGACTTGCACAATCAGACATCCACTACAGCCAGCCTGCTTGCCTGATGAGTTCTCTGTCACAAATAAGCTTTGTCTTGCAGATTCTTCACATTTCAGAACGATGTAGCTAAGCAGAGGCTGTATAAAACCCTCATTTTCTCATTATTTCTCTAGCCCGGGATTTTTTTTGAGTAGTTATTTTCTTAATCTCTTCTTTTTTCTCACATTTCACCAATTAATGCTGGAAATGAAACTCAGTTTATTGAGTATTTCTCATTTGCTTTAGATGCAATACTACAGGAGATTTATAGGTGCAAGAGGTACTTTGCAGGCTGAGTGATGGCACAATGCATCATCCTGAGAGAACTGAAACTACACTACAAGTTGAAGGGGAGCATCAAGCCAAATGACTTCATGATAGGAGGCTCTAATTATCTTTTCAATTAGATGGCCCAACAGAAAAAAAAAAATAATTCAGCACCAATTCAGTACAAATACACACACAGTGCTCTGCTGTACCCCAAAACTGAGTCGTGCCAGAAGATGGATTTTCAAGGAGAGCTCCCCATTGCTTTTGTCAGAGAATTCTGCTAAAAATTGGACAGTTTGATGTTTCTCATGGCAAACAGCTATGAATTTACAGATGCCAACACGCCATGGGCACTCAGAGAGAGGAGCAAAAGGCTGAGGCAAAGTGCTGAGACAGTGATGCTGCTCAGATCCAGCAGAACTCAAAAATCTGGAGGTGCCAAGTGATCAATAAAGTGCATCTGGATTTCACTGGTGCAATCAGTGAGACAGTAAGCAAGGGAATAACTGGCATTACCCACATTAGAAACAATTACAGCATATAAACATAAAGAGGTTTGTACATTTCCACATTGAAATGGGCTCTCTTGCCTTTACCCCTGGTCTTGTGAGGATGCCTGCAAGGAAAGAGCTTTTCCCTTGAACAGGAGCTGCTTGCTTTTGCTCATGATGAACAAAAGTAAGGATCAGGATTTAAAATGCTCTCATTCAGCTTCTTTAGTTCTCATTGATTCCAACAATTCAGACTAAATTTTAGTTTTAGGGGATTCATCTAGATATACTGAGACTGCCTTGAAGCTCTAGCATTTATGGTTTTAAGTAGAAATAGCTTTATTTGCAAAACATGTAACATTTTCTACAGACCCGTGGATCTTTCTGTAGAAGGGTGTGTGGGACTGTTCCAGGTCTGGCTGCAACATCAATGGGATTGGAAGTCTAGAAATATCACAAGGAAAAAGCATTAATGAGTGAAACAATGCATAAAAGAAACAGAAAATGAAAAATAGTGTCTTTTGCTCATGAATATCACTGATGCAATAAACTTTAAAGAGGAAAGGATAACCACTGTAATCACCCACTTATTAATATACTTGTTAGCAGCTCAATTTTCAAGTTTTTATTGTGCACCAACCTCCCATTACTTAAAGTAACCAAAACATGTGAGGGAACACTGAAAATTCTGCTACTGAAAACCTGATGAGCAACATACTTATGCTATGGCATCTAAAGCAGTGATTCAGAGGACCCAGCTTGTACATCATGCACTGGAAGTGGCTAAAGCTGCTGAGTGGCAGCACACAAAGCACTATTCATCTCTTTTGTCACCAGGATCTGAGCCCCATCCTGTTACTGCACAGGTAGCTGGAAAGGGGAATAACCAGCTGAAAAGGAATTCTATTTTTTTCCCATGATTTGAATGTAAATATTCAGCTAATAGAACAAAATGCCTCTTTGTGTAAAAAAAACCAAACAACAAAACCCCAGACCATAAGCCAACTCCCCCTACATTTAGTCTGAGCATCTTCCTGTGTTAAAATGAAGATAAAAAAGAAATCAGCTACAGTGTAACTAAGAATTAAGTAAGGGAGCTGTTAGCAACCTGATTACCATACATTTGAAGAATCCCACTAATGAATTGCAATTTACATATTCAGTCATTACAGTGGATGGGCCAATTTAAGAAAGAAGATGTCTTGGCTGCAGAAATTTCAGGCCTGATTCCAGTCTTTAGTTGCAAAGACTACAGAACATGATGTCCTCCCCTTTATAAATCAAGAGTGACCGTAGGAAAACAGAAATAAAAAAACCCCTAAACTCCTCACATTTATCTCTCCTCCTGTCACAAATGAGAGGAGAAGTAAATCAGTGCAGTGCATTGTGATGGGCTGTGAGATAATTATGGAAATGAGTAAACAATAATGATCATGGTTTCTTAAAATCTTTGACGTGACTTTATATTGCTGTGTGCTGAGAATTAATGATATGCTTCTAAAGTTAACTGTGCCATTGCATCTCATTAAAAACCAACAAATCCATAGATACAGCTGAACTTAATGAGAATTAATTTGTCTTTGTAGCAAATTTGGAAAAACACAGTTGTCCTCTGTGGAATTAGGCTGTAACTCTGACCTCAAGCACTCCAGAACCTGAACCACATTTTAAACTTCAACCTAACCTGCTCCACACCACCCAGAGTAAGAGGCAGATAAAGAATTTTTTCCTTACCTTGGGCTGGAAGGCTCCTTGGAGTGATCCAAAGGGACCAGTTGGAGGAATCATGGGAGGAATCCCTGATACAGCTGGGGGATAGGAGTGAAACAGCTGCAATGGAGAGACAGAAAGACATAACTACATCTGGAGGTCAAAAAGGAAGAGGGGAAGGTGAATATTTCAGCAGAACATCAGGAAAATGGGACATGGAAAGAACAGAAGCATTGAAGAAGTGATCTTGTTGCACCAATGTTAGTTAAAGCAGTCCATGAAATGTTCACAAATGCCATGATGTTCAGAGCTTAAAAGCAGTTCTAAAATCCTAAAGCCAGCAACCTGTCCCCCGGATTTGGCCATCACAGAGTAAGAAAGACCTTTTTTCCTTTTTTTTATCCAATTACTAATTTTTGAACTGGACAGAGGTTTTGAAAGGTATCAGTCTGCAAGCCATTTCAAGAGAAAAGGCAGAACACTGATCCAACTCAGACTCACAAAAACCCTTACAAGTTCTAGGATACTGTATCCTTAAAACTCCATTAGTATGTTAGGATTTTAATAGTATCTGTAGGAAATGAGGAAAATATGCACAATTCTTCCTTCATTAGCCTGCCTGAGATGATATCCTGCCACATCTAATATTAGCAGTGAGACAATCTGATGTGTTAAAAATTATTATTTAAACAAAATGTTAAGGCAGAACCCACTAAAAGGGAATATTTTAATAAAGACAGACTACTAAGCACAAGAAAGTGCACACCTCGGTGATCCCAATGTACCTGTTCTTAGAGAATTTAGAAGAAAAAAAACCCCAACAAAACCCAATCAGACTGTTCTGTACTAATGCAGACAAACACAGGGAAAACAAGCAAGTAAAGCATAACATCCACATTTTATCTTGTGCCTGTGGTCTGGCTGTGAATCTCCTCTGCAGGTGATTACACAGTTAACTTGTTCAGTTCCATGGAAAATGCTGAAATTACACAGAAAATTGCTTTCTGGTAGGAGCTGGGGATTCAAGGCATCACACTCCAAATACACTCTCACTGTGAAACCTCAGGGTCTGACAGGGGACAGCTGCTGATTCCATTGGGATTGCCACCCAAAAACCTAAAGGGGTTTCTCTGGCTGATAAAAATCTTCCTCCTTACACAGCTGATCAAAGATCAATCTACTGAATGCTACTTTTAAGATCAAAATAAATGAGTTAATGGCCAACTGCACCGAAGCAGGACTGGGCAAAGGAAAAGACTGGGCATGCAGAGTGGGCAAACACAGAAAATACATCTCAGAGGAAATCACAAAGTTTTGATGAATTTATTCATGCCAGGCATATGGATGTGCTTTTCTTAATAATTTTTCCTTCCATAAGCTTATCTTGCAAGGTTATTTATTCTTGTTATATTTACTGAAAGCTGATAAAATATTTCAGTATTTTAGAGGTACCAAAAGACTTTTTTTCAGTCTAAAAGCATGGTAACAAGTCTCCTTTCATAACACATTTCTACTGTTGCTTTTAATTCTATTTAATTTGGACCTACTCCACTTGGTGATGCAGAAAGCACTTTTAGATTACTTGATACTAAACTGTAGGCATTTGAGAAGTCATTAAGAGACACAAGTCCTCATTTACAATAACTTTTCATGAGCAAAATGTGTTTTAAGTCCTCCAGTGTCTCCTGCATTTAATTCTGTGTGTAATGGACTAATTCCAAAGAATGGAAAGAGATGCAGTACTTGATATTCTATTGGCTATAATTAATAATAAGGAATGCTTTCCTTGGAGTTCTATAACAACTGCTAAGTTAATTAAATGTGACCTTTCCCCAAGGTCAGAACTATTAATTACATATTGTATCTCCAGGATCTCTTTGTATCAGTTAAGCTCCTCCAGCTTTCAAAAATGCATCCTTCATGGTCACTGGTTCCTTTTTGCCTCCCTCTCTTTGGAGCAACCTTCTCCTCTTCTGACTTTCTTCCAGTGACCCCACAGCTTCTCCAGGCCAGGAGCAATGTTACACTGAACTAGAGCAGGGTTAACTGGAGGTAAAAGTAGGAAGGCCCTCCCAGAAATCAAATTATTGTAAAATCAAAGATGCCAAGGAAAAACTTTAAAAACTCTACATGAGCTTCTAGGTGAGCTATTCTAAAGCAGCTTGATTTCACCTCTCAAACAGACCCTGTTCTCATGGAAAGTTCACTCACAAGCTTTAAAAACACATTTTTAAGGCTTGAATCTGTAAACCCTTGTCATTAGGAAAAGGTCTATGGAAGTGCCAGAGACCCACAGTATTTCTAGAGTAGGAAGAGCCCTCTCAGGCATGCACTTATGCCAGCAAAAGTCTGCTTTTTGATCTTGCAGCTGCTCAGGAAACTGATGCAAAGAGTCCCCCTATTACCTCTCTATAATCTATAGTCACAGAAGAAGAGATTACTGAACCACCCAGTTAGTGTGTCCTCACTGTAGGTTAATATGGACTATTAATCCAATGTAAGTTGCAGCCATCATGTTGATCTTCTGGTATTACCTTGCTAAATACCCAACAGATGCAACAGTGATTATTTTGCAACCACTTGGAAAGGACAAAGCTCTCCTGCAGGAAAGGCAGGAGGTGTAATGGCCCCGAGCTGAGCTGGTGGAGCTCTGCCAAGTTCAGCAGCACGGTTCACTGCCTCCCAGGGAATGATGACCTGAAGCCTTGCCTTACTTTAAAGGGGGTAAATACCATGACCTTTACAGTTTAGGTGACTGCCAGATTTAGGAGAGATTCTGTCACTGAAGTTGAAAAGCAAACACAGTTGGAGACTTTTGCAAGGTCTCCTACATTGCATGTCAACTTGAGGGGTTTATTTACCTAAAATTTATTTACCTATTTCCTGGTTTTGTGTTCTTGCTTGATTCCACACTGATCACACTGATGTCTGAGCATATTTGAATCCCTGTAGAGCTCAGCAAATCCAAGTGCAATTTTGCAAACAATGATGCAAATGAGCAGCATCACCCCTTTGAGTAAAAGTGAGTATTGGAGGCTTCACTGCTTGCCTAATGCTCCTAGAGCTCTGATCCTGCAAACACACTGATACAGCTCAAAGTTTCTCAAATAAGGTTTCAGCAAGTAACAGGACAGTTCACATGTTAGTAGGAACTGTTTAATCAGTGCAGCAGAAAGCATCACACTGTCATCTTAACCAGTTTTTTTTGCCCAGTTCCACTTCTAAGCAAACCAACACATAAAGCCAAGTGCTTTGCAGATTTCTGAGTGCTGATGCAGTACTCCTTCTCTCATCAAAATATCACTATTGGATTTAGAAATTGTCATATTCAAGGAGATAGCTGCCTCTGTCAATATGATGAAGGAAATGCAACCCATATTTCAGCAGCAAATCAATCAGTAGATTTGTACCCTCGAGAGCAGAAGCTTTAAAATTTACTGGGATATTAAAAATCAGTTAAACTAAAAAAATAAGTTTTGGTAGCTCTTAGATAAATGCATCCAGTGCATAGCTGGGCTCATGTTGCTGCCATCACACGGAGCTTTCAAAACCTAACAAGCCCAGTGCATCAGATGTGCCTTTGAAATCTGAAGAATAAGACAAGTTTTCAGATTTTATAAACCAAAGTATGATGCATTAGGAAGACTATTAGATTACCCATGCCTGAAGGATTTGTATGATAGTTTGTCATTTCATTTCAAGTTTCTTAGGAAAAATATCAGTTTAAGGGTTTGTGGCACAACTGAAACACAGTGATGAAATTACTGCTTGCTCCTGTTTCATGTAAGAGTCAGCTCTTCTGTCTCATCTTTTTCACATCAAACCTGTCTTGCAATGGTGGAAGAGCAAGAGATCTTTTGATTGGAAAAGCTGATACTGCATCTTTATCAGAAACAAGCACCACAAATGCAAGCCTTCAAAAGTCAAAGCAACCAAGAACGAGAATGGTAAATCCTGGGGTGATGATTAGGGAGGGATTTGACAGTGTGCCATTGATTGAGTGGTGATCCCAACCCACCACAGAAAAGCAGTGAAGTCAGTTTTAAACAGAGTAATAAAACTCACACTGTGACGGTAGAAGGGGTCAACTTTTGTAGGGTATTTGTCAAACTGCAAAGGGATCAAAGCACAAACTAGTTACTTTATATTTCCTCGCTTTACTTCTGTTGGTAAAATAGAAGGCTACTTCCCTATCGTTTGGCAACCAACAGAGAGAAAAAATATGCAGAAAATTAGTTTCCAATGAAACCATTCGGGCTATTTTTCTTCCTTCAAAGTCAAACAAGGTCTTTACAAGACAGGCAAAAGGAGGAGGCACCAGAATCCAAGCACTGGGAAGTCCCAAGCACCAGTGCTCCTTCAGCCTGGTCCCTCAGCCCCTGGACCTACCGCACCTGTGAGGAAGGAAGGAAGGAAGGAAGAGCCCTTCCTCCCCTTCCTCCTCCCCAACCACACCTGGGCAGCAGAGTTCTCCTTCCCCCACAACCTGGCAAATTCTGCAGTTTTTTTTTTTTTTGTAATAAAGAATAGAGTTGTGCTCTACTTATCCTCACATTTCTGCCTGGGGTACGCACCATGGGCGGTGCTGGCGTCGGCATGATGGCAGTGGGTGGGATGGCGTGAGGGAAAGGCGTGAAGGTGTGCTGGTGTGTGTGTTGGTGTGTGTGCTGGTGCTGGTGCTGGTGCTGGTGGAACTCAGTCCTCAGGTATGGTGGTGGGCCCAGGGAGGCCCCACGGTCAGCACTCTGCGAGGCCAAAAATCGCGTGTTTAGTTCCTGACGGAGAAGATCTTGTTCTGAAACACAAAGAGCAAAAACAACCCCCCGTGAGCACAGGGACTTGGCCAGACTTTGTGGCACTTAGTTCTCGTTGGGTTTGGGAGCAGTGCTGGATTTAAAACTTACTGGTGGGAATTCAAAGAATTGTATGGGGTTAGGAAGCTACCTCAGGTCTTCCCCAAAGGCCTGAGACAGAAGAAGCCTCCATTTCCCCTCTTTCACCAAGTTTATCTTCACTACAGCATTCCTCTGAACGTTAACCTAAGGGTTAACCCCAAATTTGTATGGACATAGTGCTAAAAAGGCTTAGGTAACCTGGGGTGTGTTTAAACATCAAGTGACTGCTGCTAACACGAGCACCTTGCTTTCTGGATACAAAATGTTACTCAAATGGTGATTAACTCTCCCATTTTCTTTCCCCAGGCCCCTCTCAGTGACCTGGAAGGAACAGACACCGAACATCTCCCACAGGTAAAGTATCAAAGAGTACAATTCTCTCCACTGATAAAAATCTCTGCAGGCACACGAGCTCAGGACCACTGTGTGCACAGCCACTGGAGACCTTCCCTCGAGCCAGGGAAGCAATGCTGAGCACAGACCTTGCTGCAGCAAGGACATTCACTAGCAGGGTCACAGACTCTGTGTGGGCACATTAAGAACTCCAGTGTGGTTTCACCAAACAGCCTTCCAAAAAAATTCCCTCCCAGGACAGAAAAAAATCCATCTGGGTGTATCTGTGGGGTTTTTTTTGGCTCTGATATCACTCTGATTTGTTCAGTGATGAGTATAGCTTCTAGACAACCAACAGCCATCATTAGGTGGACCAAAAGGAATTCTTCTGGCTAAAACTGGAGACTTGTCAGTCTATACACTCATGAGCAGTCTGCCTCTTACCTGAGTAGGTACTACCAGCTGGGTGTCCTGGAACCTGCAGTGTCCCTGACGTCAATGGAGGTGGAGGAGGCAAAGCCGTAGGAGGGGCAAACATATTGGGGTGATGGGGGTGTGCGGGGGGCTGGAGGGTGGGTGTGAAGGTGTGCAGGGGGCTGTGGCTGGGCAGAGAGAGGGGGAACGGGGAGGCCGAGGGGTGGTGAGAGATGTGTGGAGGTGGGGCCTGAGTCTTGGCAGGAGTGCTGCTTCTGCTGCTGCTGTTAATGAAAAGAAAAGCAATTAAACGTTGCAGAGAAGAGAGAAAAGCTGGGAACATACACACACAACCCCACCAAGCTATGCACAGCTCTCAACAAAAACATCACTAATGCCAGTCACAAGCTACAGATGTTACAAGTTACTGTTCTACCTTCCAAACAATACCCTGAGATATTTCCCAACCCTCTGCTGTACCTTTGCTGCCATCTTTTACTTCCTGTGGTCCCTCCACACCACAGCCCCAGCCACGTTCCCCCTCTCTGAAAGCAGCTGAGATTCTGTCCTCCACCAGGAGGACACACAAAGGAGCAATCAGCCCTGTGCATTCATTACTTAATTATCAGGTCGTTTCTACATGACTGCCTCTGATTCATGTTTTCAGGCAAATGAAGCTCAAAATCAGTGATCACTGCATTAATAGAAGTCTAAAGTTTTTTTTTTCTGCTATGTCTTAATAAGAAGAAAGATTGCAGAAAATGTGAAATGAACTTGAGAAGGCAACAAGCTATGTGCTCATTACACAGTTAACACCTCACTCCCCACCACCATGTAAGGACATAAGAATCAGCAAAATAAGTATTTCTGACTACACTGGCTGCAATTTTTCAGGCTTCATGTTCTACTAATGAGTATCTGAAGTATATTCACATTGAGCCTCCTTGCACCCATCAGTATTTCAGGTAGTGACATGCTTCTATTGCAGTGACTTTTAAATACAAGCAATAACAATTTGGTTAAAAACAAATCAAAGGCTTAAACACCTCCCAAACTATGAAGCAACCATAATGCTGGTTCAACAGGTCTTGAAGGACACCATCTGTCTGCTGGAAGCTCGTATTTAGGGAAAGATGAGCCAGTGCTGACAGCATCAGCTTAAGAGCCGGGGAAACATGAGATCCCTGACTCACAGGCACATCACAGGTTCCTGTGAACGTGCTGCTTCATCTCTGTTATCCCCTGGAAGAGGTGAGGTTTATCTCACTGTAGCCAGTTGAGGAAAAGAACACTGAAGGCTGTAAGGTGACAGCAGTGCAGAAAAAAAGAAAAAAAAAAGCTTTAAAGTCATTGGTGCCAGACTTCTTGTGCTGGGCTGCCAGCAGGGCCAACAGCAGCTGCACCACACTTCTTGCTCTAGGACATGTGAGTTGGTGGAAAAAGCAGGAGATGTTTGGAGGGATGGGAGGGTAAAAGACGTGAACTTTCAGAGAACAACTCATCCTGCAAGAATGGGGATTTTCTTCCTATGGTCTATACTGCATAAATCACCTCCAGAAAGCAGCTGAGAATACCTAACATTTATGGGAGTGCTCGACCTTGTCTCCTTCCAGGGAAGGAATGAAGTAAAGGACACAAAGGTGACTGATTCCCTAGGGATGTGCTGTGCTGCTGCTCCTCTCCTGCAACTCCCTCATCCCCAGGCACCATAAAACCTCAGGAAGCCGCGGGGCTTCCTCACGCACGGCTCTTTGCCTACCTTAAGCTGTTGAGGCTTAAACTGCTGCTGTTGTAGGCCGAGAGTGGCTGCGAGAGGCTCTGCGAGGCGGGATGGGGCTGCACGGCGGGCAGGCTGGGGTGGGCGGGCTGCACCGGAGACTGCGGGCGGGGCGGGTGCTGGACCGGAGGCTGCGGGGCGGGCGGGCGCGGGGGCTCCTCCGGTGCGGGGGGAAGCGGCGGGGGAGGGGGGGGCGGCGGAGCTGGAGCCTCCGGCCGAGGGGCGAGAGCGGGGCTGGGGCAGGGACACGGCCCCTCCGGCTGCGGCTCCGGCTGGGCCAAAGGCTGAGTCGTCACCTGAGGACAAGGGTCTTTAGGCACCACAGGCTCAAGTATTGGGTCTTTACTGCTGTCCTGGCTCTTCTCTTGACTCCTTTCTAGTCCTGATATTTTGGGGACAGCTGGGCCCCTAGCACCAGAGTCGGCATTTTCAGCTAGCGTCCTGACTCCTAACTCTTTATCTGCAACGACAAAAGAAAGAGAAAAAAAAACCCAAGAGTTAGGTGAGCAGCAAAACCCAAGTGGGGATGTGCCAGAGTCATGCTCCGGGCACCTGTATTTTGTTTCCATCAAGGATGATGCGAAACCGAATCAAATCCGAAGTAATTTCCAGAAGTATCCCTAACTCTCAAGTCTTCCTCCTAATCAGAGGAGTCAAACTCTTCCTATTTAATCACAAGGAATAAGTTTCTGCTTGTTTTCATTGACATATACAAAAAGAGGGGAGGCTCCACTGTGTCCTCTGCTAGGACAACCATCACATCCCGTTATCCTTAATTACCATCATATGGTTACTACAACTTCTCTATTACCTGGGCTGCCAAATGAACAGAACAAAAAGGTTAAGGGGAATAACAAATTTTTGCCTGTCTTTCAGTGATGTTGCTTGTGGACATGACTTCAGAAGAACAGCCACAGGAGCTGGGAAGACGACACAGTCCTGATGACGTTTCCTGTAACGACACGAGCCTTGGACAACACACTCTGTATGTGAGAAGGTGCAGCTGCCCCTCAGCTTCTTTCTTTGCTAACTCTCTTCAAACTAAACCACCTGGTGGAGAAGAGAGCCCCTGCTCAGCAGTACTATTTTCTATTATTGCTACTCTGTCATAACTCCCTTACTGACCCACTGAGGCAATGAATCCAATGTGAGCTCCGTGCCTTGTTATAAGAGGTCCAAACCTTAAAATACATCTTAGCAGGACCCCAGGCTTTTCATGAAATTACTTGGGTTTGTTTTCTAGCTCCTTGATAATGATGAATATTAGCTCAATTTTAACATTTCCTACAGTGGAGTTTTTCTCAATGGGGCTTTACAGCCACTTCCCATTTGATTCATTCCCCAAAAGTTCTGCCAGGGGATATTTGACTCCTGGCACCCCTTTGGACAAAGCTGGGGGAATGCTGCTGCCTGGCAAAGGCAGGGGAAGGAACAGCACCACTGAAGGCAGCATCACTGAAAAGCTTGGCTTACACCTTTGGCAATTACAGACACAAAGCAAAAGGGTTTCCACACATGGATTAATGTGGTTTGGGACAAGATTACAATTAAAACAGTATGCAGGGTTCTTAATAATCTTAAGACAGGAAAACTTTACTCCTTCTGCCAATTTTAAGGTTAAAATGAATACATGCATCATAAAATAATATTGTTGACAGCTACATTGTTCCTGAAGTAAAAGGAGTGCAAAGAAGGCTGCTGGAGAGTGCCAGCCCCCAGCCTGGGCACAGGGATCAGTGTTTGCCAACCTCTGCATCTCTGCAGCCTGGCAGGAACGTGTCAGACACAAACCATCACTTGCACTGGTTTTTATGCAGAGATCCCAGCCAAACACATCAGCCCCCCTGTTACTGAGTGTTACACAGGCCCTGTGCCATGGCAAGCAGGAAAGTGGAGTTCAGTTTGTGGACAGAAGATGGGGAAAACTCATTTGGGGGGCAAAAGGGTAAAGAGCTGAAGGAGACAGAAAGAGAGAAGTGGCAAAAAAGTAAACACTTATTTGATGAGGACATACTTTAATCAGATCTGGAGGATGCAACCTGTAACAGGCAGAGAGGATCCTCCACAAATTTGGATCAGAGGACTATGGGGGCAGTAGCAGACTCCAGAGGAATAAAAATAATTACTTTGCTGTATGCCCAAGGTCTATCTCGCTGCAATTAAATTGCAGGTTATAAATAAAGGAAGGCCCATGTGCATTAATTCTTTGGATCAATCCTGTTTGATCAAACATTATTAAAAGTGAGACAGAGTGTGATCACCACATGTGTTGACAGGTCCCCAAGCAGGAAAGAAATGAGCAACAGTTTGTTTAGGAATAGGTGGATCTATGTTCCTGGTCCCCACAGGTGTAAGAGTTATGGTATTTTGGTTCTTTTGACAGAAGGGCATAATCAATAATCTGACCTTTTGACAGAAGGCTCTTGTCATTAGAAACTCCCTGTAAGATTAACACACAGGAGGTGGTCTGAAAATCCTGCAGAGGGGAGACTTCCAAACCTATGGGGAACACCTTCCACTCAGTGCATTCATTAACTCTTTCTACTTGATATTTTTAGTGTCTCTCGTGTGTAACATTTATTCAGCACAGATCTCTGATGGGGAGTTTGTTCCTCATGCAGTCACTCCTCCTTCCCCTGGAGAAAAGGGCCATGGATCCTACTGTCTCCTGGGCATTTTTGGTTCTGCTTACATCTTCATTACACAGCCCCTTAAGTACCATTCCTGTTAGTTCACAGCTTAGAAGATGGTGAAGCTGGGAAGAGAATGTTATCCCAGATGTCAAACACTGATCATGTGCACAGCTTCTCTCTCTGTCTTATACCACAGCTCCTACACTAGAACCCCAAATGGTATCAGATGTCCAGGTGTCTCTCTGCCCCCAGTGTGCCTGGTACCTGCAGCCCTGCATGGCTGACATTGAGGATACATAAATCAGAAAGGATTCTTCATCACCCAGGATCTATTTAGGGAGCTGAAATCCCACAGGAGTGATGAGCACCATGAATTACATGTTTCCTGAGGGATCAGCTCTCCATCAACAGCACTTCAAGGTCAGACATGAAGATTACTCTTTACCAGAAGAGCTCTGCACATGACATTATTTCTGAATGACAACTGACTAGCTTGGTTTAAAAATAGATGGAGAAAAAAAATCCTTCATGACACTAAGACAACCAACTACTCAGTTTTATATAGGAATTCATTTCCATCCAACAGCTAACAGAGCAAGCAAGCTAACTTCATTTGATGGCAGTCTCCATGCTGTGTTTTGGACAAAGTAAAACTACTGCATCAGTGTTCAGAAGAGCAGTAACTGGGATGTAACTTCTGTGCTGACCCAGCCTTCCCTTTCCCACTGGTCTGGATACTGCATCCAGCAATCAGCCTTTTTACAAAAAAAAAAAAAAAAAAGGAAGAAAGCAATAATTTGATGCTCTTTGAGTACTGAGGATGAACATTGGCTAAGCTTGTCCCACAACAATAGGAATGCACCTTCCCCTGTCTTCCTTTTGTCTTTGATGTGTCTGAACTCTCAAACTGCACTATTTTTCACTTAACTCTCTCAAGACAGAGGGCTCAGAGTTCTCTCTGAGTAACACAAGTGCTGTTTGCTCTGGCTGTTTGATTATTCCTTGGTTGGCTCCATAACACCAGAGGAGTAGATGAGGCCCCACCAAGTGACTGCATGGGAACCAGGGAGACTCTGAAGCTGTGAATTTATTTCACATTTTAAACACATTCTGTGCATACACAGACACAGGAGCTCCCATGTGTTTATGTGTATTATGTGATGTATATATGCATTTATATTTAAAACATCTCCCTGTCTGTTGGATGTATACACATGGTTAAGAGAAATACACAGGGTGTGCAAACACTTCCCTTAAGGACTGGATTGTTACAATGAACACAGATTATTTGCAGTGTTCAGCTGAAATGCCACCTTCCTAACATACAAATTAGTCCAATTTGACCTAAACTCTGAGTTCTGGCTCCTCTGTACCATCTGGGTGACCCAAAAGAGCTAGAGTGTGGCTGTAGATGAGATTAGCAAGGCCCAACTATTTTGCTGTTGCCATTTGCCAAATCTGAAGTTCCCAGAGCTTCACCAGTTCTGCCCACTCTGAGTTTGCCTGCTCAGCGTTTGGTTGCACTGAAGATGAGAGGAGATGCCAGGAGCCAGCACAGGGTGTTCCACAGTGAGACCTGGGGCACCACCAGCTTGGCCAGGTTGAGCAGCAGCCAAGAACATGCAAACTGAGCATCTCTGACCTGACCTGACAGTATCTGGGGAATGAAATCTCCTTAGACAATGTCCTACGTGATGCTGTCCACTTCCAGTGGCCAAACCTTTTTTTTAAAGACAAAATCATCCCCCACGGTCATGCCCAGGTCTGGAATAAGTGAGTTTGATTCAGAAAAAGGGCTATGCAATACCCTGTAACCCCTCCTCCTACCCACATCAGGATTTAGCCCCTCTCTGTCTGGCCTGGCAGTGAGCAAGCATCTTCAGAGAGCAATTCAGAATCAACACTAAATTTTCCATTCTCTTGAGAGGGTTTTAGATTAAACTTGAAGTCCTTATTATAAGCACAAGCAGGAAAATTACAGGAGTTTTCAGTGTTTTGCAGCATTATCTAAGCATTCAGCCTACCAATTAGATTTAATTAGAATTATTATATTAGAATAATTTTAAAATAGCATCAATTTTCTTCCTCTGCTTTGATAGGTTAAACCCTTCTCTTGATAATATTACCTCTGCCTAAGTAAAGTTTGCTGCAAACTTCTTAATATAGGATAAAAAATTAAGACCTTTTGAAAATATAAACCCAAGTTTGAACGTGGATAAGTGGGCAGTTGGTGCAAACTGTTCCAAACCAGTACAAACCACTACAACTGCTCTGAAGTCAGGGGAATTCAGAAGATGCACACCCTGCCACCACTGGCCCTGGGAGTTAAACTTTGACAAGCATTTCACAAAGCTTGAAATAATTACTCAGATTTAAGACCTGATTGTACATTTCATATTGATTAGACACTGGTCAGTGGAACGTTTGGATAAATAAAGGCAGATGACAGGAACTATTACTGCAAAGGAAGGAGGAGGTTGGTGGGTACCAGCCAACACGGATCATGAAGACCCCAGAGCAATTCATCTGTTGTACTGGATACACAGAATTTGCTAAAAACCATTTTTTCATTTTTAGCACACAGTCATCTCTCATCCTAATTTCCAAGGACACTAACAAAATATTTGATTATGCAAATTAAAAGCAGTCTTCTGAAAGCATGGTTGCTAGCAGCTCTGTCATCTGCTAGTACCAATTATTCCACTGTAAGCAGGGACTTAGTACAGCTGAACAGTGAGACGTGTGACACACTTTGTACTTAATTATAAAACAGAGAAGAAAATAATTCGGGGCAAAAGATTTTGCTACCTCCTGTTAAAAATGTTTATCTTCTCCACTGAAATGGATTTAATTGTCAACAATAAGGTTGCAGATCAATGAAAAGAAGCACTTAGGGGAGCTGCACAAGATGTTGACAATTCTTCAGTCATCGAGCTGCTTCTGGCCTTGATTTGAGAAGAGTCCTCCAATATTTCACATGAAATCATTTATTTCATCCAGCTGTTTAACAGAACACATGCCATAAATGTAACTCCTATATGGTCCCATATGATGGGAGTATAATATTGAAAGCACTTGATGGTATTTGGCTTTTTAAAGCACCTCTTTCATTATTAAAATGGAGAAAAGTGAAGTACAGAATGCTCTAACACCCCTCCTTCTCAGAAATAAATCCCATTTAACAGGAAATAGATGCAGCAATTGTAACATCCCAGCAGGGAAAACAACACCATGATACCTCTGCACTGCTCTGTGCACACACATGGACAGCCAAAGATTTATTTCCAACTGGGAAAGTCTCTTGGCTTCCCAACATTTCTGGTTAGGAAGCAATAAATTACATCATTAACTATGCAAGTCTGAAGTCTCTGATAGCCAGGTGCCAGCACTGGAGTGCTCAGTGAAGGGGACTTCTCTCAAACAGGCTCCAAACTTGCCACGGGGGAAGTGACACCATAAAAAGCCACTGGGGAAATATTCCTTAATAGTCAGTCTGAGCACAAACAGCTTTAGCTTCTTGTTTTTAATGACAGAATTCTATGTCTTCTAATCACAGGATTTGTGAAGAAGCCCTAGTTCCTCAGAAACACACACAGTGCCTTATTAAACCCATCTGGAGGTCCCACGTGCCCTACCACAGACTGCAGCCAGCACAGGGTTCTTCCAAAAGAGGGGCACAAACCCTGCAGCAAATGTATGTGGAACAACCTGCCCAAGCCTTGAGATCTCGTGCTGTTCTCTGCTAAGACTGGCTTATACCCTCAGATTTTCTTCCAAGATTTTCTAGAACTGTGATAACAACCACAGGCTTGTTATGAACATAAATCTCAAAGCTCTTCTGAGTACTCACAAGTTCTTGCCCAGAGCTGTAAATTTCTTAGTGTGTCATATGAAAATATCCCTTCCACAAGGTTTTCATTTCTCACCTTCATTTCTGTGAGTCTGTGAGAAAAAAAAAGACTGTTCTGCAAACCATCAGGATCCCTCACTCCTTTACAAGATTAACTTGCTTCCTCTTTCATCTCCCCTAAGGAACTTCTTCAACACCTATCTTCCCATTCTTTCTCCCCACCAGACTCTTCCCACATTCCTGACTATCTGCCAGATTTTCCTGCTAGCCCAGAGGGGACAGAGGACTCAAGACCTCAGCTGCCCTTAAACCACCTTGCAAAGGGATCATGACAAAAGCCACTCAATGCTCTGCTTTCCTGTCTTGAGCTACGTTTTGCTGGTAGCAGTCCCTGGCTTCTTGCTTCAAAACAACTGAATTTCCACAGTACCCTTTCCTTCAGGACTTTCTCAAAGGCCTTTTGCAAGCCTGGATCAATTATGGATTCAGTGATCAATTTGATCAATTATCAATAATTGCTGCTTTGACACTTGGAAGGAATTAAACCAGTCTGGTGAGACAGTGTCCCTCTTGTGAAATGTTCCTAGACCCAGTCTCCTACTCCAACCCCTCGAGCACTCTTCAAACACATTTTTAGCCATTCTCTTGTCCAAGGTGGTGCTGGGAACAACAGGACAGGCTGCTGGTCCTTGCCCTCAAACCTGCCCCTAGCCCAGGAAACCAAACCAGCTCAGCTCTGGCACACACTCCAAGGGAGCAGAATGAAACTGCTGAGAGCAGAGACCAAACCCCTGGGGAGTCAGGCCAAGGGGTAAGAGCAAAGCCCTCTGTCTCTCAGAGAGGAGGCAGCACTTGGAAAGGCCTCCAGTTTCAGAATTCAGATTCAGAAAATCCCTGCCCCTCTCCTCCTTCAGCTTTGACACAGCATCCAGTGCCTTGGCCATGGGCAGAGCAGAAACGTGGTGAGAGCATTTCAAATGCACTGAGAGAAAAGGAGGTGACAGTGCTAGACATGAGCCAGCTGAAAAAAGAAAACACTGCACAGCTTCATCATTTTCTCCAATTATCAGTTAGGACTGGATAACCCCATCACAGGGTAAGAGAGGAAGGAACATCTTGGGTTTACTGATCACCCTCGGTGTGCCTTGGCCATGCAGCTGCAATATTCCCTCAAAAGCTCGTGGCACCTCCTCATCCCACTCCTGTCTGACAGCATCACTTGCTCAAGCTTGAACACAACCACCTTTCAAAAGCAGCTTGGAAACTATCACATTATGAACACTGATCAGATTTAGCATGACAGCTCAGCTTAATCTATGCAGGACAGAGATCTACACGATATGTTTATGCAGAAAAATAATACATTTATTCCCTCCTCAGAGGAGTCATACCCATAACTCACCAGACACATTCCACCAGCTCCTTTGTGATATTTGTTCTTTAGAGCCTAGAATTTGCTAGTTTGTTTTTAAAAGCATGATGTCAACATAAGCAGAGAGCTTAACAACTCCATTGCCCCTCTTGCTAATGCTGAGATGAAGCTCAATATGACCATGGCAATACCCACTTTTAATTCCAAATATTTTAGCTCATTAGCAACTGCAGGAAAACTTCAGGGAGCTTACACACTGCAACTCCAGTGACTGGTGTTGCTTTATGGCATTCTCACACATGGCACTGTTTTGCTCATGTTTCCAGTGCAGCAGAGAAAAAGATGGACATCATCCAACTGTCAGGGTTTTTATGGTCTGGGTCATAGCAATAAAAGCAGAGCTGAAATTTCCATGACTAGCCTGGGATCAGCACAGTCTCATTAAACATATCTATTATCTGTTTTCAAGGAATGTCTGAAATTCTTGTTTTCTGCTAAAACACATTCCATGAACTTGTTTTATTTTAAAAGGTGGGGAAAAAGGTGGCTGGATACAAGACTGCAGAAATCCCATGGGCAGGGAAGACACCAACATAGGGGTAGCAAAGCCTGATGCTGAAGACAACACCCACTGGTGTGGAGTACTTTTACAGTCTGAAATACCAGCATTTTCTACACACACTGAGATCATTACCTTAAGTATGCTCCCCAACACTATTTGAAATATGTCCTATGTTCCTACCTTTTATTTTGATTCATGTTGTGCCTTGCTGAGGCTTATTATTATTATTATTATTATTATTATTATTATTATCATCATCATCATCATCATCATCATCCAGCAACTGGTGCATCCGAAGACTCAAGCCTTACCCATGCAGGACTTTGGGGTGTTGGCATCCCCTTGCAAGGAACTGCAATTCTAAAAGGATTAAAAGTTTACCAGCACAGCCATACAAGGTAGAAAAGGAATTGTTCCCTCTTCTCATCTCTGTTTGGAAATTAGATTACAGGCTCCAAGTGAGCTGAAATACAGAATGAGGCAAATCCTTGTGATTAGCTCACAGGTGGCCAGTGAGGCACTTCTAAGGCTTCAAAGTCTGGCAGATTCCTATTAGCTGCAACAATAAAAGGAATGTGTACTTATCCTTCAGCCCAAACCCTGCCCTGTGCCAACACAGCTACCCACTGGGCTAATCCTCAGAACCAATATAATCATCCTCAATTGTTATTTCATAAGTTTGCTCAGCTGTCATTTGGCATATGCAGGATGTGTGGTGCTCAGCCCTGCCCTGACTGCACCCAGAGCTGGGTTCCAGCTCCCCATGAACCTGGGAAGGGCTGGAAGGAATTGCAGAACCCCCTCCCCATGCTGCCAGCACCTGGAGTCCCAGCCCTAAGAGCAAGGACTCTTTCTAAAAGCAATTTGCACCATTAATCACCAGGGCTTCTGCTAAATCAATGACAGAGATCCACATTTATCTTCTCTCTCCAGAAGGCACCCATCTGAGTGTCAGTGGAGCAAAATGCAGCAGACATGAGAGCAGAAAGCAGAAGGGACAGGTATGGCAGGGCCAGGCAGAGGGGTCACACGCTGTGCATGATGTCCCTGGTCCAGCTCACAGGGTATTTGCTTTCTGCCTCCCCCAGCTGCAGATGCAGTGGAAGGAGTGACCCCAGCCCTTAGGCATGACCTGCACACAAGGAAAGCTCTTCAAGCCCTCTCAGCAAGAGGCCAGCTAATATAAAGAACATTGAGGGCTGCTCCTTCTGTCAGTCTGATATCCCACCTAGTAGAACTGTGATAATATTTTTATTATTTCTATAAATGTCTAATAATCCTCTGAATCCTCCTAAGCTCTTTACCTTAACGTTATCTTGCACTGGGGAGATTTACAACTCACAATTTCCTTTTGTTACTTCTAAATGCTTTAGGCAGAGAAATGAGAAGCCATCTCCTTATTCCTACTTTGCAGAGGGCACAAAAGTAGTTTTTTTAAACTATATTTTCAAGTAACTTTATGAAAAATTTCTTTTAGACCCAAATTTAAACCAAATGTTGAACAAGTGACACTCAGGCCGGGGGCAAAAAAGTGCTGTGGGCAAGGAGGCAGTGATTTGCTTTGCTCCAGACACATTCTTCCACCTCTGCTGCTCACCACAAAGCACACTCAAGATCCCACAAGTGCAGAGCACATCACAACTCCACTCCTGGCAGGACAAGTGGAAGTTTAACTCCCCCAGAATGGTCTTCAGGCAGCTCCATGCATCCTTCCCTGGCACCTGTGGCCATTTTATCAGTTGGTCTGGGGAAGCAATCTGAATTCCAAGTAACCTCTGCTCTCCTCAGTTCCTTTTTTTTCTAAAACCACCCTTAACCTGAACGGGCAAAGCCTGCTTCAAGTGACATTGCAGCTGAAAGAAACCCCTGCAAAGCTCCCCCCATCCTCCAGCCCCACACAAGCATCCTCCTCCTCACCTCCCAAAACAAGCAGCAGCCTCAGCATTAAAGCCCTTGGCCTCCCCTCAAGTTCTGCACATATTTAGGTGAATGTGAGAAGAGTCAATTCTTGATCAACCAGCAGCTGATTGTTTGGTTTGTGGTTAAGGTGACAGACACCTGGGCTCACACACACCAGCTGGCACAGCAGCAGTGGCCATGCTCAGCTGCCAGCACCCTCAGGGTGGACCTTGGGGATCTTCATGTCCTGTAAAAGTGTCACTGACTTTCCTGCTCTGTGTTAACAGCTGCTTGCTGGCAGGTTCTCCTGGGGCTGGGTCACCCCTGTGTCCTACAAGCACATGGGTGGTAGCAGAACCTCTTCCCAGTCAGGGCTGCACTCCCTGCCCCTTGGTTCAACACCTTGTGCTCTGAACCTTTCCAGCAAGGAACCAGGAGCTCACCCTCAGAGCTGGCAGCCTCAACCCTGCAAAACTCCAAGCTAGGAATTTCCATGTTATCTGAGTCCCTGGCTTGGAGCCCCAGAGCAGAAAACCTCTGTTCAACAGAGCCTCACTTGCAGACCCAGCCTGGGCTGCAGCATCTGAACAGCCTCCATCTAGCACAGGTAAAACCACTGAGAGAGGAGCTGTTACTATTCAAGTTTTGTTTTTATCTCACATTTTATTCTCCCCTCTCTTCCTTCTTGCAAAGATGAGGGAAAAACATTCCTCTCAGGCCAGAATCACAGCATGAGCTTAACTTCCAGCATATGCTTTGAACTCAACCACTGATCAGGGTCAGGCTGGAAGGATGTGCTGGGGGGGGTGCAGAGTTGGAGGCAAAGGGGTTTGGGGTCTGTTCCTCCCCCACTGTCACCCCTGGCAGCCCCAGACCTCTCACAGGGCTCAACTCAGTGTTTTGGGCCCCATCACCACTGTGCCCCAGTGGGACCAATGCAAGGCCCAGACTTCTGCTCACCATGCAGTGTGTGTATTCATAACACTGCATTAGCAAACCAGCACGAGTGTGTTTGCATCTGAATTCTAGTAATTTTAAAGCAAAATGTTTAAATCTTGGAAATTAACCAGCCATTGAATAGTCTTTAACCAGAAGGAGCCCATTTAGGTAATTAATGCTAGCTAAACAAATAGACAGATTTTTAACCAACTGGGATGTAAATATTTTTACTCTTGTGGATAATCTTCCTGTCAAATTAATTCTACAAATACCCACAATAAATCCCTTTTTTTCTGTCCTTTGAGATCTGTCTCAGGTAGAACATTGGAGATGCTCAGCAGCACAAAGTGAAGGCAGCTTCATGCTTGCAATTTGGGTACCACAGACCCAGGACTCAACAGAGCTGACCCTGATGCACTGCTACAGCCTTTAAATCTTCCACATCACACTTTCACTCTAAGCATCCTCCCAGTTCAATCCCTTGCCATAATTTAGCAAGGTGGCAGAGTAGGTCTTGGCAGAGAGGCAGCAGGAAAAAAGGACATTTCCATAACTGGTTTTGTTTTCAAGGAGCAGAGGAACAGCCCCACAAGCTGGCTGATGGAGACAGACTTGAGCCAAACATCCTAAAATCCACAGGGCTGCAGATGGCAGTGTAGAACAGAAGGTTCAGTGCCTTGCAAAGGAAATTAAGAATAGGCCCATCTGTGGCATGAAATACCCGTCATGGAGTGAGGGAAACCTCTACAAATACCATTTATTTAAGCTGGATAAAAATACTTTAAAATTAGGAGACAAAATAAACCCCAAACTACTTTCAGTTTTATTGTATTTTCAATTCTTTTCACAAATGGGGGGTGAAACTAAAACCAAACCCTTACTGGGTGCTGGGAGACCAAATGAAGTGCATATGATGTTTCAACAGCAGCACAACAAAATAATCGATACCTTCCAATTCATATTATTGATTTTTCACATCCTTGCAGGCATGAGATTTCAGATGAAGGCATTAGAATTGCCAAAGTGTTCAATTTGCTCTAGTTCAGATATTTTACACTGTCATTTTTTATGATGGTGTGTGGGAGCGTGTTAAGAGAAGCTCTTGAAAGTCAAGTGGCCTTCACCTCCCCAGATTCCCTGTCTTGCTTCAGGATTCAGGGCTGCTTTATGCAAAACATAATGAAATGTTTTGTCTCTCAAACTCTGCTTCAGTTTAAAGGGACTTTAGGAAGAAAGAAAATCCACCTGCTACTGCCACTGCTTAATCCCATCAGAATTACAGAAGTTACACACCTATGAACTGCATTACCAGGACCAAAAAAAAAAAACCCCAAACCAAACCAAACAAAAATTTCTATGCCACACAGCCCAGAGACACACACACTTTCTGCAGAGTGGGATTGCCTTCCCTGACACCCTCTTCTTGACTTTTTATGAGGCAGTTTGGATAATATAACTCTGCACTATATCACACTCACAATAACAAGTGGTTTGGACAACAGCAAGAGCTCAATAAGCCTTTAAGAATGTTTGCTGGTATCTCAGCACAGGTGTGATTTGTTATGATGTAGAAAATCCTATTATTTCACCAGGTTCAGTAGGAAATAGATATGCCTGAACACTTGCTTTGTACAAGGCTATGAGAAGCTTTTAGCAATAACCCTTGAGAACATATTGGACAAACTGATCTTACACCACCTCCAAATACACAGAGAAAATGATCTGAACTATGGAAAATCACCACAGTTCAGGGACTAGAATAGAAGACTAAAGTTCTGCTCTGGCTCTCTCAAGATGCATTTGGGGCAGTGCTTGTCCCTGTTTCCCAAGTTGTCAGATGATGAGCTTTTCAGAGCAGGGGGTGATGTAAAACAAAGATCAGCTCTTGCTTATGGCCTTTCTGTATTCCTTTCACAAGAATAATGACAAAGATTTAAAAAAGGTCAATCTCAAGCGTGGCAGAATGCCATCACTCTTCACTGCGATTCAACAGATGCATTTGAGTAAGTAAGTTAAGTAAATGTAATATATAATGATTTATTTCCTTGTACTACTCCTTGTTCTGCATTTGGATGTATGAAAAGCACCTGGCTGGGTTTTTTCCCTTTTCAGTGATGCTGACAGCCATGAGTATTTTATGATTGTACCCTGAACTCATTTGTTTGGTTTCCCATTATGCTCTGACAACCACAAATACTTTATAGTCATATATAATCCTTATACAATACACAGAAGGTTGAAACTGTACTAATCTCCAGCACAACACAGAAAATACACAGAAAATTAAGTGGGCTCATTAAGGTTTAGAAAGGAACTATTAAGAGTGTCATTCAGCAGATCAAGCCATTAGAAGACGTATTTATCACACGTGTGTGTGCACATCCCTTTGCCTAGGAATCTACAGACACAAAGGTAGTCACGTGTCCTGTTCTGCTGCAAGTGAGGAGGATTTATTTTCATTATTATCTTAGCAGAGCTGTTAAAATTTCTTCTGAGGGAAGGAGGGAGAGCAGCACATGGAAATTATTCTGGCTGCAGGTCAGGACCCCCGCTCCTCACACCCCCCTTCTGGAGGGCTCCAACCCCTCCTGCTCCCAGGAGGTGCTAAGTGTGCCAGTTCTGTTGGAAGCTCTCCAGTATTCCCTTCAAGCTTACTTATGGTTTGTTTCTGACTAGTAGTGGGGAAAAAAAAAAAAGACAGTTTAACATTTACCAACAGCCAGCAGTTTTACTAGAAACTGTTGAAAATGTTTAACAACTTATTCTTGGGAGGAAGGAGGCGGTGTCACAGCGAACGCATCAAGTGTTTGCTCTAAATTTGTTCTTCAAGTGAGGCTGAAAACTGAATTCTAGATACAAAGCAAGTTTAGAGATGCACAGAAGGCTTTAAGAGAGACAAAGCTCTGTGGCCCAAGAAATAGGTCCAGGGGGAGAAGCTGTAAGGGAAGAACACACGGGCATTGCTCACATACAGCTCCAACAGCGTGAGACAGGGGTTGCTCCTTCCTTTTCCACACATGACCTCTTGAATGTGCTTTCTTCTTCCTTAAGGAAACACTCAGCCACGTAGAACAGACCTACAGCCACCCACAGCTCATGCATGGACTCAGAATCACTTGCAGCCTGGCAAAGGACCCTGCTTGGCAAATCCTCCTCTTCACCCCTTCCAGCTCCAGCACATCCTCCAGCTCCAGCTCACCTCTCTGCAGCGTTCCCTTCATCAGTGCCATCAGTGGCACAAACCTGCCAGGCATGTACAATTTAATGGTCTAATCCTCCAGCTTCCACAACGACCAAAGATTAGCTTTAAGTTAAATTCTCTTGTTCCTTAAATTTCCTCCTTGTCAGAATGCCAAGGGAAGCTCTTAATCTGAGAAAAGAGCCCGCGGACATTCTGATACCTCCACATGAAGACAGAAGGGAATCCACAATGCCAAGATAAAGCTGAAGAATTAAACTAATCTCACAGCCCTGGAAATGTACATGCAGCAGGGATGGCTGCTGTTTATCACTAGAGCTGCCAGGGGGGGGTCATTAGCTGCAAATGAGGCTTTTGCCAGGAGTGTTTTAACATCCCCTGCTTTAGGTACATCAAAGTGCAGCACAAACTTGTGCAGGTTATCAGCTGCAAATCAAACTTGTGATTTAGACACCTAACCAAAACCCCACTCTACCCTTACCATGTCAAGATGCCTTTGCTGGCATGGCCCAGGGCCATCTCAAATAGTTCTGCAGAGGGGATGCTGCACATCAAACCCTGATGGATGGAAATGGCAATTGAATATTCAAGTGAGCTCCAGTTTGATGGTTTGAGAGTTAAAAGTCTCCCTTGCAAGACATGATCCAGAAGTGCCTCTGGACTCAACACGTGCTGCCTAGAGCTGCCTCCTCATCAGGCTGGTAAGATGAAAGCCTCTTGGTTAGATGATAACACAAAGGCAAAATCTCCCTAGCCTTGACAGAAGACCACAGAGTCTTTACTCCCAGCTCAAGACCAGAGTACATTTATGAAGCTACTGATGCTTTTTTTCACCCTTCTCATCCACAACATTCAGGAGACCAAAGGCATTTTGCTTGCAAGTGAATAAACCCCAGCGGGGCACATGCAGCTTGGCTGACCACTCCTCACTCCTCCATTTGCCTGCCTGGGACTTAACTCCTGTCATAACTTCCCATCCTCTGCACAGCCCCCCAGAAAATCCATGCATGGACAGCTGAGATCTGCTGGAGGAGGAGAGGCCATTCTGCTCTCTACAGAGTCAACCTCAAAGGTAATTTTTGCAAACCCAGGTTAAATATCAGTGAATTACATCAAGCAAGAGCTTCTTTTAATTTCAAGATCAGATTAAAAAAAAAAAAAAAAGGTTTTTACCCACACTTCACTTTACAGACTTTCCAACAGCTTACAAAGCATTTAGACACTTTATTTTCCACTCTAATATGAATACTCTACCCCCAAATGAAACCTATTAAAAATTAAATTCTTA
The DNA here is from genome assembly GCF_003957555.1 of Calypte anna. Lineage (NCBI taxonomy): Eukaryota > Metazoa > Chordata > Aves > Apodiformes > Trochilidae > Calypte > Calypte anna. The sequence continues at coordinate 809,232 of NC_044264.1, forward strand.
TATTAAGTTAAAGATGTGTCTCTTTTCTCCCCAGGTCCCATTAAATACTCTCTCTACATGCAGTTTAGAAGACAGAAGAGATCCTAGAGAATATTTACAAAGAGAAGAAAAAGCCCCAAGGGTTTTTATGTTGCTACAACATTAATCTATTTTAATCACACAACAGATTAAAACCAAACAACATTAAATGATTTTGCAAACTACAGAGTGAAAGTCTTTGTTGCACAAAACAAGCCCCAAAAAAACTAAGGAAAAAAACCCCCATGCTTGGAAATTGGGTGATTATCTTGTTCCACAGAGACAGAGCACAGCAAAATCAAGCCTGGGCCACAGAGCCACTGCTGGCAAGAAGATAAAAATCTACCACTGACAAGGATCTAATTTGACTTCCACGCACTCCTGTGGCTGTGTTTGCACACCAGATCTCAATGGGACGTGTTAGGACACAAGCCTGAACAGCAAAGTGGGGGAAGGAAGGGAAAGTGAGGCTCAGCACTGCCTGAAGCCCCCCAGAACAAGGTGCTTGGAGTGGGTGTCCCACCCCACGGGGACATCCCCAGTGCTGGCACAGCAGCCACGTTCTCATGGGTTTTGGATACTTCTCAATGTAGAAAAAAGTGCTAAAATATCTACCTTGCTGCTCTTCCCCATGGTTTTCCAGCCATGCTCTGAGGCCCATGGCCATGCTGCCCCAGCTGTCTTGCACTACTGGGCCCTCCAGTGCAATCAGACAGCATCTGGTGAGAACCTGACCTGCCCCAAATGGATGCCCTGGGCTTATACCAAGTGGGAAGGAGAGGGATTACTTCAGCTATTGCTTCCACATGAACCTGAGTAACTCTTCATGTCCTCTCTGCTTCCTCCATACCCAGTTCCAGGCTCTCCAGCCTTTTCTCATATCATGGCCTCTCCTTATCATAGAATCACAGAATTGGCTGGGTTGGAAGGGACCTCAGAGATCACCAAGTCCAACCCTTGATCCACTCCCCCCGTGGTTCCCAGCCCATGGCACTCAGTGCCACATCCAGGCTCTTTGGAAAGATCTCCAGACACGGAGAATCCACTACTTCCCTGGGCAGCCCATTCCAATGCCTGATCACCCTCTCCAGAAAGAAATTCTTTCTCATCTCCAACCTAAACCTCCCCCTGACCAGCCCCAAACCCTTGTTCAGCTCTGCCATTTGGTGGGCAGAATGCAAGGAAATCAGCAGGGCCTTCAAAGGCTGCCGTGAGCAGCTGCTTTCAGCAGTGTTCTTTATTCCAGCCTTTTATTATTTACATGGGTTTGTATTGTTTTAGTGCATTAAACAAAAATTACCTATTGAGCTGCCCACAGGTCACTTCACTGAATCACTGCAGTTAGTTCAGAGGCCAGGGCTGTTTATGAATAGTTCATTCTTCCAGGAGCCCCCACTTTGCAATTTGTAATGCATCATCTCACCTGCCATTGCTGGGTCCACTCCCTGGCTTTGCTGTCTCCCTCTGGTCTTCAGTGTTGTTTTTTTCTCATCTTGAATAACCCAAATAATTGTGCTTTCATAATTGAGTTTGCCATCTCTGCTCACCAGACTTTTAACAAAGACTGGCAGCATTCTCCAAGATGTATTTTATTGCTGTCACATATCAGATGCATACAATGCTGCAAAGACAAGTTTTTCCAGGAATTATGAGCCAATGTTTTTCACCACAATTCTATAACCACCTTTGCCCAGAAGACATTGGATTGGAGCATTTACATTTGAGCTTGAAATGCTCTGAAGAAACCACAGAGAAAAAAAGTCCTCTTCTTCAAAGCTAAGTAGCTGTTAGATTGACTTAAATAATATTTCACATGGATGGCTTGGTAAGATGGGGTGCTCTAGGCAGGCCTTTTATCTCAGCACTTACCAACTCAGCTGCCAATGCAAACTGAAACCTTCAAGAGAAGGATTTGTGTGGTTCCTCTGCTCCCAGTGCTCCAGATTTAATAGGAGATACATTGCACAAGTCTAGTACTAATAGTAGTAGCTGTGGTGAAGGCATTTCTGGCTGTATCACTACTGGTGTGATGGGAAAAAATCACAGCAGAAGTATTAAAATTGTTCACTTTGTTTACTCATTGGATGTCCTAACAACTTGGTGCCACTCTTGACAGAATTTCATTACTTGATCTCAGTATTTTTCCTTCCCAAATCAGTTGTTTGCAATGGATAACCCATATTCAAGCATGGAGGACAAAGAAGAGGAATGTCTGACCAGGTTTTGGAGAAGGAACAACCCAAGCAACTCAGCAGCCACAAGCACACCCAGTCCCAGATGTGTTGGACAGAAAGGGTGCTACCCAGGACACAGGGATCCCACTGAATTAATGGCAAAGACACAAGGTATAAAGCTATGGGAGATCCTTCACTGCTTCTTACAACTTCACACAACTTTGGAATAATTCCAGCCTCAAGTACACAAAAGTACCACGAGTCAATGTCTCCCTACTATGAAACTGCTTTAAAAAAACTTGGCATGTCTATTCAGGGTTTTCTTTATTTGCATTTCATTTTTTAGCCTCATGAAAGGGAGTGTCTTTCACACAGTGATATAACTGCAGAACCTGAGATTAAAAAAAAATTAAAAAATCATGAGCCTCCTGATAAAATCATAAAAGGCATTAATGCTGCACCTTATTACCACTCCATGGTACTGCAGTTTTTCTTAAGAATGGCAAGGGCCTCTCTAATAGCAGCCAAGTCTGTTGTTGAGCTCTGCTAATAATATGGAAGATACAACCATAAAGCAGCTGAAACAATGATTCCTTCCAGGGCTACACACTCAGCAGGTAACATTCAGCATTTTACAGGTTTGCACAGTAAAAAGTCGCTTTTGAAACAATATTTTGAATGAACTTTAAGCTGTTTAAGTAACCATAAACTCAGGAAAGAAAGAAATTCTGTCCCTATGCCGTGGTGAATAGATGCTGAAAATGTACTTCAGATGTTGCTTAAGTGCAACCATTGTCTGGGGGAAGCACTGAAGGTTTTTCCCTTTTCAAGCACCACCTGCTTGAAACTCCAGAGAGAAGTAAGGGAGGCACTTTACCCACACCTGATTCTGAACCTGCCACTATAGATAGCAAACACCAGCTTTAAAAAATACCTGTATTTTAAGGTATATTTAAGTTATATTTAAGGTATATGTTCATAAGGACAATAAACACTCAGCTTTCTGCTTATCCAGGCTCCTGGCACACCACCTTTGAAAAATGGCTTTTGAAACATCAGTTTCAAACATGACTTTTGGAGCACCAATGTGCAGACAGGATTCCCTTCACATCTCAGTCTCCTGTCACACAAAATGTGCAAGGTTTTATTGTTCAGAAGGGGTCATACATCTGCCAAGGATCCCCAAACATCATGTGAGAGTGTGGATTAAATACTGACTCAAAAGTACCACTACCTGAAATCTTAGTGCTGTCGAGTTGGTGTCATTTGGCACACACCTAGACCAAGCCAGATGTCTATGAAAATGGCATTTTCCCCAGTAGTAACTGTAATAAGTTTCTCAGGATAGGTAACAAGCTAGTAGCACAAGTAATGCTTTCATTTCAACATGTCTTTCTTCCATGGACTGATCCCATCTTGGCTGATGAAAACCCTCATCATTGGAGACATGCTGTGTATTTGCTACAAACAGGCAGATACCTGAAGCTGAAGATATCTCCAGCTTCCTCTACTTCAAATATTTGATGGTTCCCCTTTTTTTATAGTCCACAGTGCCTCTGCAGACAGGCAGCAATGGAAACACCTGAATTAGTACATCTCACAGCATGATGGTTCACAGCTTAGGACTACTCCAAACAAGTATCACAATCCTAATGGGGCTCAGAAACTCCAGCTGCTTTTTTTCCCTGGCAGGAAGCAATGCTGTCTCAGGCACTCTCCACTGCTGCCTGGGAACTTTAAGTGGTCACTCACAGAGTCAAGTGTTGCAGCAGAGAGGAAATCTCTCCTCCTGCTTCATGAGAAAGCTGCTCTTTTCTTTATATTACTTGGTAAATTCATTCAAGTAGGGTAAATACAGTTGACTGAGCCACATCTGATGAGTAAAAATACATTGCTTGAAAGAGGGATCACTTCCAAGGCTGTTCTGCCCCCATCACCAGCTGAAGCTCACGTTGGGCAGCTACAGAAATTGATGCAGGCTGAGGACAGAACTGCAGGCAACAGAAACAGCTCTTCTCCCACCCAAACCCACCAGAGCTCTGCTGCTACGTGGATGGGGAGGCTGGGAAAGGCAATGCCAGCACATCCACCAACCCTGTGCCCAGCTCTAGGCAGCTACACGAAGGAATATACAAGCTCAAGTCTGAATACAATAAATATAATACTTAATGGCAGCAGGTTGGGGATCTTTCCTGACTGAACACTCAAACCACTGTATTCCACTCCAAGTTTGCTTATTATGGAGTCTTCCAGGCTTTATTATATTCCCAAAGTGTGCTGGGGCCTTTGTGACAGCAGCAAAAGGTAAAACCTCAGCAGCTCTCCCAGAGAAAGAATTTAAAAGAAGGTGTGGGGAAAATCTTTAATAGTTATAGCTCCAAAATAATCCTGTGCATCAGTTCCAAAACTCCAATTTTGACTACTAGGAATGACAATAGAGCAGCTTGTTCAAGTAAAACCTATTAAGAGAGTGTATCATGTAATACCCCCTATTTGATGGATTAAAAAAACCCAACAAAACAACACAGTAAAGAACAAACATCACCAAAACAAAAATATACTTTCTTCACCTGAAAGAATTTTCTTGAAATTAAATCTTCAAGGAATTCTTCTCTGGCCTGATCCTTCCCACCCCAGCTTCCAGTCAGACATCATTAAGGCTGGGAGTTGGGGTTGGGGTTATCATGTACACCTCCCTCTTTGCTAAACAGCCCATGTTCTCACAAAAAGTTATGTACTTTACCTATATGAATCTTTTATCTTTTTAAATAAAGAATGTACCATTGTCTTCCAGATTTAAACTCCAAGATAGTCATCTAAATTAAAACAAAGTTTTAGTATTTCCTAATGTTGTCATTAATGAGACCAGAATCACCCTAGAAATTTAACAAGAGAAACTTCCAGCTAAGAATATGACACAAACAAGATGAGAGGATCTTGTGAGTAATCCTGAGATGAAGAATGATAAGGCAAGAAGTAACCCACAGCACCTTACACTCACTTAATGTTCTCATTCCTAGCTGGTACTTTCATCATCAAGGGCTACTCATTGATCCAGGGTCACAGTGCTTTTCCAAACTAATCCCCAGGAAGGAATGGGTCTAAAGGGTTATATTTAACACCGGATCACTTTCAGCCTAAAAAAGTGCATTCAGCTACTTAATCCCTTTCTGAAAGGGGCTGTCTTGTGTTTGGTAATCAGCTACTTCTCCTGTTGTGTTCTGTTGCCATAACAGATGAGAGGAGCTTTAACTGGTGCCCTTTTTGCTCTGCTCTAACACATCACAGGTTGTTAATCCTGCCTCAGGAGCAGCCTCACTCCATCTTTCATGTTTGCTTCTGGAGTCAGATGGCAGCTGGGGGAGCAGCCAGCAGGGAGAGGGGGAATATGCAGGAATCAGAGAGCTTTGTTTAGGAAAGAGGCTGGGGTGGAGAAAAGTTGATGGTTTGGTTTGGGATCCCCACAGCTGTTGCATTTTCCTTGCCACATGGCTGAAAATCCAAGAGAGAATCATTTCTGCCCAGCTCCTCAGTGTCTGAGCAAGCAGGGAAGGGTTTTCCTATCCCCCTGTGCTGGGTGGGAGGAACAAACCCAGAACTCACTCCAGGAAGGGGAAATTGGGAAAATCAAACACGTGGGCCCTGTTCTGCTTCTGGAAGGAGGATTTGGCTTTCCTCAGTCTGCACCTTTTGTGCTAAGCTGTGGGCAACCCCTGGAATGATGACAGAGCTGGGAAAAGAAAGCCTGCAGCAGGCAGCTCCAGAGACCTTGCACCCAGCATTTCCATGGGTGGGCCTCTGGTTTCCACTCTCAGCTCAGAGGAGATACTTATCATTTAACTAGACTGTTGTGAAGCTTATTAAATTAAAACATCTTGATAGATCTTACAAATAAGACCCAAACTGAAATTAGTTTCATCAGCTCTTCTGCTGGGAGTGTAGGAAATTTAATTTTCAAGCCCAAGCATGAGTAGGATCTAAATAGGATCTAAAGAGCAAGAGGAATTCTAACCCCACCTCTCATCTGCTTCTTGGAAATCCGTTTCTTAGATAACTGTAAGACAGATAAACAATAAAAAAATGTTCTGTGCTAACTAGATGATTTGTTTTCAGGGATGTAAATGACAAGTGCTGACCTTTTTTTTTAATCTTGCATTGAGTTTCAGCAAACTGTCACTCTTACACAGGCAGCAAGGGAAAAACATACACATTATTAGAAAACAATCACTGCCAGATCTGATAACAACCTGACATTAACCACTGTGGGGATTCTGCTGCCAAGGATGTCTTGTGTTATTTAGAAAACATAAAGGAAAAGATTCCTGAGGGGAGAAAGCACACAAACAAATAATTGCTTTACATCCTATTAATAAACCTCTGCAGCTCATGTTTCCCTCAGAAAGTGCTTCCAGTACTGCTACCAGCTTCTAGAGCAAGTTTACCAAACGACATTTAATTAAAAAAAAAAAAAAAAGAAAAAAAAAAGATCATAGCTATTCTAGAAACTGACACAGACACAGGGTGGGGGTTTGTCATTTACCATACCAGCACATCCATTTTACTGTGAGCCACAACCTTCTGTCTCCTCCTTTTTTTCTTTTTTTTTTCACTAGTTCCTGCTACCTGTTATGGCTGGAAGTGCTCTCTCCCTTTCTCCCTTCTTTATTTTTCCAGCCTCAGTTCCTTTAACCACCATGGCAGCACCATTCTCACAACTGACCACAGCACAAGCTTCCAGACCAGTTTGCAGATAACTCAGGATGGATAAAATGTTCTCATCTTCCCTCCTGACTTCCAGCTTCAACTGAAAGTGGGAGATCCATCAACTTACCTACACCATCCCAGCTCAGGTAGTTAAAGCCTAAGTGGACCTCAGTGTGCAAAGGCAGTACCAGTATTATGGAACCTGGTAAAATACCAGAGAGTTTTGGAGTTCCTACCAAGGCTACAAGATTGTTTGACTTCTCTGCAGGAGGTTAGGGAAGTCATTTTGATCACCATTCCACAAAAAACCAGACTTCATTGCAGAATTGGCCAGGAAACCATAACATGTATCAGTATGCATATCCACTGACATCTAAAATGGTGATGTAAGGATATATATGGTATGAAAATAATAATAATAAAAATCTTTCATTGTAGTTTTTACAAGTGTCTTGAAGGAATCAACTCAACCATGCACTGCAGGTGTTGCAGAAGTGACTATGTTCACTGAGCCATTCTGACTTACCAGCAGGATTCTTTCTGCAGGGGAATTAAAACAGTTTGAGGGCTTTTTTTCATGCTACAGCATGCATTACAGTTTCTTACACAGTGTGTATCTATTCTTAGATTTTACAGGATAAGGCTTTCTAGATAATGGTTGAGGGGACTCAGGTGCAGACTAAGTAGGGCTTTAACTAGTGGAAACTGTATAAAACACTTTCTCATGGGAAAATGAAGTTAGTTTCTTCATTAGTATTTTTGGGAGTTCAAGATAAACCTTTGCACTTCGGTCCATTCAGCATTACTCTTCTCACCCACTTGTAAGGGACCTCCTAGAAGCCAACACCCTCAGCTGCCCCCATCCCAGAGAAGTCATCCCAATCCTGAAAACAGCAAGAAAGCCACAACCAGCCCTGAAACACCCGATGGAAATTCCTCAGTCTTGACCAAAGTAACCATCTGCATATTTGCAGGAGTTTCAGCCCCCATCCAGCTCTCTGCCACCCGGGTAACATGACAACAGCATGTCCTGAAACTGCGTCATGGAGCTTTTGAAGAACCATGGAGCAGCTTTGAAACAGCTTTCAGAAACCACAGCCCAAGCAGGGCTGAACAAAGGAACATCCCCATGCTGAGACACCACTGGAAACACTGAACTTCTTGAAGACATAGATGCTCCAAATGTGCTGATGTGGCCAACCCAACCGGCTCCATTGTTTGTGAGAAGTCTTTGCAAAACCAGCCCTGCAAACACAAAACTCCCTGCTTGGGTTTCCCTTCCCCTCTCTGCTTTTTATCGATGTTTTGTTCTGGTAGTTTGGGGTTTTTTTGCTTGTTTTGGTTTTTTTTTTTTTCCCTTAAGTTGTGGTCTGCATAATGTGCAGAGCACTTGAAAGTGCCTTCTGTCCAACCCCAGACTTCAGAGTGCACTGCAAGTTATTTTCCTCTCACTCATAAGTCAATGATTTTCAAAGATGACCCGGGGACCAACTCTTTCCTGATGTGAGTGCAAATCACTTGCCAAGTTTAGTTTCCTTTGGATTCTGCCTACCAGGGAAGGGTCACTTTACAGACTCCATCCCTGCTTTCCTTGTCTCAAAAGATTATAATTTGTCCTTTGCATTTCACATCAGGATGCAATTTGGCAGGTAAGTTAGGAGTCTGGAGGCAATTACTTTTCTTCCTTTGGAGAAATGGATCACATTATTCCAGTTATTTTCAGTTATTTATTTTAGATGGAGTGCAAGGGGGGAGCTGGAAAGCAAAACAAGATGGGTTTAGATTTTTATGAAAGGATCAACTTTCTGTGTTTTGACATTGTAGCAGGGTTCATCACACTGATCCCTGCTCCCAGTGTAACAGAAACGTCTCAGCTCTCACAGTCAGGTATTACTGTGCCAATGAAAACAACTCTTATTAGAAATCTTCAGGACTCCCCCTTCTCAACTTACAGAGTTATTATTAGCAAGTGTAAATCAGTTCATTTACAACAGCTGATGCTTTCTGGGTACCAATGAGTGATATGATGCTCTCAAATTACAGGAAACAATTTTTTTTGTACTAATAATTTTCCTTAGAAAGACTGCCAACAACTAGGTTCACACTGCTCAGGCTTTTACAGCAGGACTGGTGATAGAGACCGTTCCACCCAGGACCTTTCCACCCAGGACCTTTCCCTAACTCCAAGCCATGAGCTGACACTGCTCTGACCCTTCTTGGGCTGCACCCAGCCCAGTGGTGCCCCTGCCAGCCAGCATCCCTTCTGTCTGGTCTGGACACACGACCAGAGATGAGGTTAATGTCCAAAGCTAAGGAATAACCTGGAGCAATCAGAAAGTATTAAATACAGAGGAGAAGTATTAAATCCACACCACAGCCCTCTCCTACAGCTTTAGTGGACTTGGGGGAAGGTCAAGACAGTTTCAGAGTTTCATTTTTTCCGACCTTACCATCTTTTCATTATCTTCCCACTCTATAAAGTACAGTTTCCACACGGCTAACAAAATAACCCCCAGGTGTCTTCCTCTCTGTCTTTCATGATAACCAGATGTATTTGGAAAAGGGATTTCAGCTGAGCCCAGACCCCTCTGCAGGTCTCAGGGCCAGCTCAGCTGCACTCCTCCTATCCCTATCTAAACCACTTAATACACTTCCAAGGTAATTTCGACTAAAAAAAACAATTTATAAAAAAGTGTTTCTAGACCTAACATTTATTGGATGAAGGGATTACATATTTCAACAGTTAAAACGAGGCATTAAGTTTTATTTTAGCTAATTAAAGAAATAAAGAAGCTACATATACACCCCCCAGCAACCCCACCCAAACTGTGTGTGAGCTCGAGCCTGTAAATGTGCAAACCCTTCAGTGACCCAGCTTCAGTGAGCCTGACCTTCAGACAACTTCACTGGACCAGACCTTGCCTTTGAAAAATGAATTTTAGGAAACTGCAGCTTTTTTGCAAGTCTTTTCAGGCACTTAAGCCTTGTAAAAAAAAAGCCAGCATGATTCCTCTGACACTGCAGTGGAAGACTAAGCTTTACCAGAGCCTATAAAGATTCCAAGTCACAGTATAATCTCACCACTGGGTTACTGGGCCCACTTCCCTTATCAATTAACCTGTCAGTTGACAGGTGGCTCTAATTAGTTAAATCCTTTTTTAATGACAAGAATTTGCCTTGAGCAAAGTCTTTCAGCTCCAGAACCATTTTACAATTGGGAGCATGCCTCAGCAAAATCCATTAAATACCTGCAGAGAACCAAACACCAGCAGCAAACTACAACTCTCTTTTGCTTCTGCAGACACCCATAACTTTTTTTTTTTCCCCCCCACGTATGGATCCCACTGTAACACGAAGCTCTTTCCACCTTTTTATGAAAAAACACCCCTGCATTTGGCCCTTATATCTCTGTTTCATTCCTTTTCCTTAACCTGGCTGTGCCCAGAGAGCAGAGGCTTGTGGACAGAAACACTGACACCAGAGGTCTCTAAAAACATCTTCTTTTGGGAGTATTCAGCATCTTGACATGGGGTTTTTCCAAAATGCACCTTTTGTGCCCAAAAAAAGTCCAGAAAACTGTCCCTAAGAATAAGGAGAAGTTTTTAGACTACTACTTTTAAAATACACAGTGACAGATGTCCTGCACATTCAGACTTTGGGGATGCTCAAGCAGTTTTCAAGCCAAGTTTTCAGCTCCTGGAAAAGCCACACTTTGGAAAAAAACCCTGTAGTGTGCCTGCCCCGTGCATTCTTCATGCAGAGATGGGGAGGGATGGAGAAAGGAGGGGGAGCCTCTCCCAGCACGTCACACAAGTATTATATTAGAAAAACATGCACTAATTCCTATGCTAATGAGCCCATTACTCCCCTTTGCATCAAAGGCCTTCAGATCACATTTGTAATCTTTTTCAAGTGTTAGCAAACAAAATTACAAGTTTGACACGACAGGTTTCAACAAATTCCCCTCGCAAGGTACTTAAAAATAGACGTAATGAGCAGCTTTGGATCTGCATAAATACCCTGTGGAGTTCATTAATGATTTCATTTTTGGCAAGACACCATGGCAAATGATGGTGTATTATTAAGAACATACCCAGATATATGTACTTGAAACTCCTGCAAACACTTAGGGAAGAAAAAAAAAACAACAAACAAACCAACCAAACCACAGGCTGTGTAATTTTGGTTTGCCTTTTAAGTAACACGAATTTAATGATGCTTAACTGCAAAACTGTTTGCCCTGAAAACTAACTGCTGCTGTCCAAAGGATGCCTCAGTCTGACAATTCTTTTCACATTACTTGTGAAACAATTTCTTTTCATATATGAGAAAATGGGATCTGAGATTTTTACCATAGGACTCAACAAAGCCACAGAAGGTAATTTCCATCACTGTCCTCAAAATGAGAGAATTGGAGCAGAAAGCCCATTTTTTGTCCCAAACTCTCGATGTTTCTGCCTGGGTCACACCCAGACCATCTGCTCTCCTTTCATTTGCTCACAGGGAGCAGTGGCAGCAGCATCCATTGTACAGCATTGATTAAAAAAGAAATTTAAGAGCATTACACTGGTGAGAGAGGTGAGATGCAGCTCAGTCTGGGAAGATTTTAACACAGTAAAGAATTTATTGCAGTAGAGCCAAATAAGCCACTGCAACAAGCACACCATGTCCTCAGGAGGGTTTGTGCCAGTTCAAGCTGGGCAAGTTCATACCAAGAAACAACACAAGCTGCATCAAACAGTGTTCCCCTGGTAATTCAGGGCAAAACCAACCCCCCAAACTTCCAACTCAAGTAATATTTGGCCAAGGATTGAAGAATTTTCCTTGTAATTTGACAGTGATCACGTATCTGCATTGCTCTTCCAGTACTCCCAAGTACCTTGCTTGCTATTTAGGTTTTCTTAGCAATAGCTTTTACATCAAGAGGCTGCAGGACATTTAAAAAAAATAAATAAATCCACTTCTGCAGACTTCTTGTCCAAAATCTCATCTGCTCCAGCTCATAGCTATGATACTCTGCATTTCCACAGCTACCACCACCTTATGTTCTTTCTAGCCTTACATTTTTACACTTAAAACCAACCAGCTCAGACCCTGCTGCTGTTTGCTCCTGATCTTCCCAATGCAGCAGGAATTATTACTTGGTGAAGCCCCTGTTTAGCACGACACTCACTGTTGCCCAAAATTCAGAGGAATGTTCCTGCTGCCAGGGCAAGGTTCAGCACGTCCCCCCCACACCAAACCACCCCCAGGAAAGTCACTTCTGGACTAGATGTTGCTGATGAAAACTGAAATACACCCTGTCAAAAAGTCTGTGATGCCTACACCTCCCCTTGAGTCCTCAGGGGAAAAGGTAAACAGAGTATAAGCAATTTATTTATTTAAAAAAAAAAAAAAAAGCAAAAAAAAAGCCTTAAGTGCCTGAGATCTAGGGAAATCATTTACCTTCTGCCTGTCAGAGCAGGTTATCTCTGTGCTTCTCATATATTAAAACCATAGCCTAAGAGAATACATTCAGTCTGTCTACAAAGGACAAAGTTGAAGTTGCAGAGAGAAAATGAACACCCCGTGATAAATGATGGATTTGAAGCTCATGTCCTACAGTTAGCTAAAGGAAAGCTAACAAAAACTAGATTTTCAAATCAGAACTGCTGGAGTCTGTTTATCCCTTCCTGAGGAATCAGCTCAAAGACAGATTCATATTCTTTGCCTCCTGTATTTGTTTGAGTTTGCAAATTACTTTATCCCTATATATTTACCAGAATAAACACAGACGAGTTAAGTCTGAAAGCCAACTTTTACCTACAAATTAGCCCTGTCTTTTTCAGCTTTGAAGTTCTCTTAACTGCCTGAAATTTTTGGCCACTCCTCATTCTAACTACTAGCAGCAGCATCATAAAATACTGCAGAAGAATGCTACAGATTCTTTGCCAAAACAACCAATGTTCCCCCTCTAACACCTTTTTAACCACTTGAAATAACTTCTAAGGCTGCTCCTTCCTCTGCCCCACTATTCATTCACTAAATTTCATGAGGCCTGAAAAGCAAGTCCAAGATTTTTAGTAGGAAAATCCTAATTCCTGAATTTGGTTGTGTGCATGTGCTGCTGTGGCTGAAAATCCTGATCTGCAGCTTGCTCTCCTGCACAGAAAAGGCAACGTTAGGAAAAGGGGCAATTGCATGAAATTTCAGGTTATGTCTCTCACACATTTCTGAATGCATCCACTCAGTCCCACAGGACCAGTAACACAATCTGAACACCAGAAAGCCCTAAAGGCCTCTCCCATGGGCTCTCCTGCAAAGACACCCAGGAGCACTGGGCTGCAGGAGCCCCAGAATTTGGGGTTTGCCAAGGTGATGAGCTCCCCTATTTCTGAGCAGCCCTGGTGCAGGTTGTTCCTGCCTTCTCAGGATGCACTAACATGCTCCAAAGACAGGCACGTTCATTGCTTTGTGTAAACTACCAGAGCAATAAAAACCATCATTAGAGACAATTTACTGGCTAATCTAATTTTTAAGTATGCACAGCTACTCGTAGCAATCAACTTTAAATTAATTACAGTACCAGATTAAAAGGGGAAGATGGATCACTTCCTGGGCCACCCAAAAGCCCTCTCAGATGGCAGTAAGCGCACGGGTTGTTTTATTTTTTTCTTTTTAATTTTTTTAATGCTATTGTTAAGCTTTTGTTCTAAGATGTCAGCCATTCACCTGGGGGAAAATGACAGTGACTTGTCACAGATGCTGAAGGGACCCTCCTTACCAGCTGCAACCGCCAGCACGTTGCTTCCCAAGCTGTCACTCTCACATCTCAGCAGGATCTGCTGCTCCAAGATTTGCTCTGACACCCACCAGGCAGAGCAGGAGCTGTTACTGTGAAGGGCTCTGCACCCAGTGCTCTGTGTCAGCTGCACCAGGCCTAAGGTTTGCTTCCCCCAATTATTTGTTTGTCATTTAGAGACCTGGGTATGGAGCAGATCTTGTCATTTTATTTTTGTCATTTTATTTTTGGCCCTTGAAACAGGGGCAAAACATAAGGAGGCCTTTAGGTGAGTAACTGTCTTGGCAGCAAGGTGCTAAGATGATGTGCTGTTGAAAGGCTGGATAGCAATTAAGTTATTTGAACAAGATGAAATGTTGGACAGGGCATGTAGAGACAGAGAAAACCAGCTTAACTGTTCATATGCCACCCCCCCTTCAAGTTGTCAGCTATTTGAGCAAGGTGCTAATTTACTACAGGCTGGATTGCCAACAAACTTAATTTTGTGTTAATTCAAAAGATGTACAGACTTGTCCCCCCCACACACAGTACCCAGCCCTTTCCAGACAAGGGTAACAGTTTGCCAGATGATTATTATCTACATTTAATTGTATTACAATTCCCATGGGCTGTGGCCATGGACTGGATCTGCACAAACAGGACAGAAGTTGGTCTGAAGAGTCCACATAGAGATTCAGGGAGCAGATGTGGAAGCAGAGGGGATAAACACCTCACTTGAGACCCATCACCCAAAGAGAAAGGCTTGCACCATGCTTAAGGTACTGACTGACCTGAGGAGAAGGGCAGGGCACAAGTCCTCTCCTGCTCTGTGGCTTTTACCTGCTGTCTGGGAGACTGTTCCAGTCAGCTGGACTCACACCCATGATGCCCACACCATGCCTAACATCTTGCAGGACCAGGCTCTGCAGAGGAACCTTCAGAATAACCCTGCCAGTCTTTGCTACACGTGCCCTAGGAAGTGGTTCAGATTTGTCTGATGATCAAATTTGGTTTCATCTCCCCAAACCTTTCATCATATCCTCTCTGCACCAGAGGTATGCACAGAGCATCTCATAACCTGACAGCACTTGGCAAGGAGCTTTTAAAGAGGGTCACTGTAAGAATGTACTTATTTTTGTAAAATACTTCTGCAGATGCACACATAGGAATCCACTCTACAGGATGAACACTGGTAATTCCACCATGTTCAGAAGAGAGGAGCACTCTACTTCCTTCTCCCTCCAAGTGCCCATTCATAGGCTGCTTATTTGGTACATAATGTACCTAGAGAAACCACAGGGAAAACACAAGAGCAGGTAAACCAGCCAATTTTTAGGCAGGAAAACCATGCACATCATGAAAAAAAATTCCAAGACCAGAAAAGTGACTTTGGCAATGCAGAAACAAATGAGAGTTTTCTAATTCAATTCACTGAGCCATTTGGGTTTGTTTTAACCTTATAAATGCTCGAGTATGAGCTGCTGTATCACAAGATTATGGCTTATCTTGAACCAAATATAGTCAACAGGAACCTCTGTGTTCATGGGCAATGGGTCTGGCCTCAGGTAGCTTAAAACTTCTCCCTTGATGTGCAGACAGCAGCAACAGGAGCAGCACCACACCAGTTACACAACTGGTACCAGCATGAGCTAATGGGCCCAAGCTGCTCACAGGCAATTCCTTGTGTACTCAGAGGGTTGTTCAACCTGTCTGCAAGCAGACATGACTGTTCAAATATGAACTGGGTTATAATGAGCCAGTTACTCAAGAGCCATGGTCTTCAAAACAACTCTGTCCAGAGCAGGCTGCTTTAAACATGCCTGATCCAACCCTGGGTTTTCCTTTGGTGTGGTGAAAGAGGCTGGACAGGGTTTTGTTTGGTGTTTCATTGTTTGTGAGTGTGCTCTCACCCCTGCAGGATGTGTGTGCTCAGAGAACCAGCTCAGCACTACTCTTGCACGCTGCCCTTTCCAAAATGCTGGCAGCATTCCAATTTTTCCAGCTGAATGGGAACTTTCCCAGATTCCAAAGACACTGTAGGCTGTTTAATCACACAGCAAAAATCACACTGACACCCACTTAACTGGGTGTTAGAAACACAAGACTGAATTCTGGAAATGAGTTAAGACCAAAAGGAAGACCAAGATCACTCCTCTGTCTTTCTTGATGAAGAAGTAAGGTGAGAGCCCTTGAATTAATTACATTTCTCCCAGTCAGCTAAATAAGACCTGAGGAAGACTGTCAGGAGTACCTAAAGAACAGTTTAGATATCTCATTTAGATGCAGGAAGATATAGGAAGAAAGAGTCAAGCAATTCTCCCCAAGAGGTATCAGGAACTCAGCATCCTTATCAGCTTCTCACCTAGCAATGCCTGCAGTGTTTTAGAGCCCCCTATAAGCAAAGGAACTGAGCTCCACCTTGGGAGAGCAATTCCCTGAGGAAAATGCTCTCTTTGTGCTCCCCCAAAGTGCCAAGCAGTGCTGTTGTTCACATCTGGAGCAGACCTAGACTTGAGGTCAAGATTTACAGCAGGTCCTGTACTCGCAGAACAGCTTCTCACCCCTCCTCAGAGACAGCAGGACCTGGCCAGCACTGAAAACCCTACCAGTCACACTTTGGTCATCATTTATCCCAGCAACAAAAGCAAGAATGAAAATAAATAAAGAATAAAATAAAACTTTTACTCTCACAGAACAGAACAAAATGGTGCAACAGGGTCTGCTGTGCCCAAGCAGCAATCACACCTGCTGAAAGCTGCAGAGGCTCCAATTGCACAAACAGCCTCCCATAAAACCCAGCAAGCAAAAGTAAAAACCAGGGCTTTTGCTCATCTGCTTTTGATTTTTATAATGCTGTTCCTTTTAGCAAAATGAAGTTTAAGTGCTTATGGGACTAACAACCTAGTAAATGAACTAAGTATTAATTTGTGGTTTTATTACTCAGCAGACCGATTTTCATGAAGCTGTTTTTTTCTTAGGACACAGCTTGCTCTGCAGCAGCTGTTTTCTATTACAAGCCACTCAAATTCCTCTGCCTCCAATTTTCAAAAGTGCCCACACTAACTTGAAAGATTTGGAAATGAGACCCAGTTGCTGTCTGCTTGGAAGCACTACACCTCGTGGCTTTAATCCTAGCAAAAACCATCCCAGCCAATGCCTGCAGGTTCCTCCCCACCACCTCCCTCACCATGGGCCAAGCACCCAGGTGGCCCAAATCCTCCAGATCCACCTCACCTCTGGACCTCACAACATTCTGGGAACCCCCCCTGAAGGAACCATGGAGCAGGAGGTGAACCCAGTGACACGGGAGGGCCGAAGGATGCTGGGCCCAGCTCCTACTGTATGTAAGTCAAGGCCATTAAGTGCTCTAAAAGGGCACTTAAATCAGTTTATCTGTTCTTCTGTTTGCCACTTTTAAAGTATACATTTACATTGGCTGTTTTTAAACAGCTTGTGAAGGCTGCACAATGTCCCTCTCAGACACACACTCACTACTTGAAGCATTTCTCAGCATGCTCCTGGCAGCTGTACTGGTCACAACTGGCTTGGAAAATAGTTTATTATTAATTTTATGCACTGAACAGTACCAGGGCAAGCTGGGCTTGCAGGGTGAAGCCATGCTGGGGCTGTGCTGACCCTGCCAGCTTTAAAAGTGGGGACAGCCCCTCTGTCCTCTGCCTGAGCATCTCTGCCCCCACACCAGACCCTTCACCTGGGCAGTTCAGCTGCCAAATCATCCCCCTTTTCTTGCTGCCTTTGGATTTCTGGTGAGAAATCACTCAGCTCAGATTCCAACCGAAGCCAGAGAAGCAGCAAAGCGGGGGAAGAGAGCAGGGGACAGGGAAAGGGCCCAGAGCCACCCTGTGCAGTGTCTGCTCAGCCTTAGGGACAGAAGAAAAAGGCAATGCAAGTGATTCCTTGGGTGGCTGAAAGGCTCAAGGGTGTCACAGGATTTACTCCTGTGGTCCTCACCCAGTAAAGCACTTAAGCGAGTGCTCAGTGTTTCCAACAAATGTTTCCAAGTCAGTCAAGCAAGGCAGCACAACAAGGAACTGAAGCCTTAAGGAGGACAAAACAGGGGCTAAAAATGCCCTCTTACAACGCTCTGTATCTTGAGGAATGGCAATTTGTCACTTCATGGCAAGGCCCTGCCTCTTCTTTTGGAAAAATCATGCTGAGTCACATGAAGGTTAAAAATTTACCCATTAAAAGTATCACCCTTCACCAGGTCTTTGTTGCCACCAGAATGGATGTAGTAGTTCCCACTTGGAAGCTCAATTTCAGTATTTCTGCTTACTCAGACAAATACTATTGCACTTCAGTCACACACTGAAGGGTTTTTTCACATGTTCAGACTTTGTAAAGCAATGGCCAGAACTGCCTGTGGTTCTCCACTTGCATTCCTGCACTTTGGAAAACAATGACCAATTCTAACAACTTCATGGACTTTTTTGGGCAGTCTGCATGATAAAATAAGACCTTACTTTGTGGGGTCAGCTCATGTGGAGAAATATTTAGAATACACTGCAGAATCATAGAATGGTTTGGGTTGGAAAGGACCATCCAGTTCCAACCATCCTGTGAGGTCAGGGACACCTCCCACCAGCCCAGGATGCTCCAAGCCCCATCCAACCTGGCCTGGAACACTGCCAGGGATGGGACAGCCACAAATCCCTTGGGCAACCTATTCCATTGTCTCACCAACTTCAAATTAAAGATTTTCTTCCTAATATCTAACCTAAATCTCCCCTCTTCAAATTTCAAACCATTTCCCCTGGTCCTCTCACTACACACCCATGTAAAAAGGCCTGCCCCAGCTTTCTTGTAGGCAAAAAGCAATTGTTCTTTGGGAGGCAGTTGAGAACAGGAAGGAAAAAATCTTTTTACTTTGGTTTTCAAGCAGCTAAGAAGACTTTATAAAGAACAGGGAAAAACAAGGAAAAAAAGTGTAATGCATACATGTGCCCCTGAGAAACTTCTACTGATATTCTGTATGTAGGAACTGATCACTGCAGGTGTGAGATACTGTACTGCATTTTTTTCAATTAACTGGATGTAAGACAGCCTGAGCAAGGAGTTAAGTTGTACCAAGCAAGAAGACACTAGCTCTTAGAGAAGAAGGGGCTGTGGAGGTAAAGCTGTGGGTGAGTGGTACAGGTGGTGTGGGGTATCGTGCACACCGAGTTTCCAAAAGAGCTGGAAAGAGAGGTCTGCAACACACCTTGGATGGAAGCTAGAAAGGAATGATTTCTTTCTGAAAGTTAAACTTATGGCAGGAGCCTTCAGATAGTAGCAGGCCATGGAAATACCCAGGGCAGGCTGGTCCCTGGGCTGGGACACATCCTTTGAGGAAGCCCTTTTGACCTCTTGCAACTGAAGCAAGTTGTTGCAGGGCCCAACTCAATATCAACATTAAACACATGGAGAAATCAGAGGAAGGAACCAGTTACTGTTGTTCAGTGCTATCTAACCCAATGTACCCACTGGGTAAGCATGTTGGTGTTTACCTGCTCACTGGTTTAACTGGTAGGTGAAAACTACTCCTGGGAGTAGCTTTGCTGAGGTGACAGTTCTACCTGATGTAAACAGTCTTTGCCTCTCCACTACAAATAACATCACTGTGCTTTTCCAATTGAAAAGGAATGTATTTGATAAGATAACAAATGCCTGGCAAAGCCCATTTAAGTTATGTGAGGCAAAGAAGAGGAGGGGAAAATCTTGTATAAACAGCAAAACAATACAGCTTTATCTAATCTCAGCCATTTATTGCTGATGTCTGTGTGTGTTTTACTGACAAAATAAAATAAATTGAATCAGCTTACACATGATAACATGCTCTTTCCTACCTCATACTAATTGCTTGGCTAATTGATGTTTGTTGAACTTTCTCCATTTCATTGAGTGATTAGGTACAAAGCTAACAGTTGACATCTGTAGGCGCTTAACTGGCGTCTGTAATTACTGTTAATGTTAAATAATTGTTAGTTAATTGGAGTGGTAACTGACTGAATGGAATCCAGATTGTGAAGCAGAAAGAGACCTAGTTAAATAAACATACATTTTTCAGAGAAAACAACATTTTATTACAAGGGAGAGATTAACAGCAGGCCAGATATGGGAGGTCTGCAGGATGCTCCATTTAGGAAATCTCACTCCAGTGTGGGCTCCACTAACTGGAGGTGTGTCAAGGAAGGATCTTTGTCATCAAAACACTCCTAGCTCAAGAATTTTTCCACCGGATTCTGAACCAATAAGCACATTTTGTTATTTCACAGCCCAATGCTCCTAAGTCTCTCTTTTTTTTTTTTTTTTTTTTTTTTTTTTTTGAGAAAATCAAAGGTAGTTTAAACTATAAAACAAATACTCTCTCCAAAATAGATACAATTATGTTAGTGAACATTGCTGGTCTCCTTATTACAATTGCAGAGGTTTGACTTTGCTGAAATCAACAGTTTTAAATGAACTCTTAGGGGAATATGATCACCAGTTGATACCAAAGCCTTTCTGATACTGGTCCAACCAGGGAAGGATGCCCAGACCAACACTTAACTCCTTCCCTCCACTATTTTGGTCAGGAAAAGCCAATGCTTATAGGTTCTTGTACCATGCTGACCAGTTTATAGTTTTACTTTGAATTAGTATCTTAAAAAATACCAGTGAAGTCTTGGAAGACTCCTGTTTTGTACTATCTTAAGTTTTAGGATTTAAGACTCTGCAAGGCTTTGGAAGAGGCTACCTTTGACTTTCACCTGTCCCTCTGGGTACATCCCATTATCCAGAGACCTTTCCCTGCAGCTACAGAGGAGCTCTGGTATCTCCTGACACTGGCAATTCCCCCCTGGCTGCCATGGCCCAGCCAAAACTCCAGCAGCACAGAGAGCACTGGAAGCACAGGGCTGGAGAGGAGTGGTGTGTGCTCAGGAGGTGCAGCCATAAGGGCATGTTAGAGAAAGAATTCCTTGCTCAAAGCCTTCAAGGCACAGAAAAAAACTGCCTTGCTCTTTGTGTGCCAGAACAAAGGACCATCACAAGACACAGATTGACTTTTTTGTCTGCTTGACTTGGAAGTTAAAGTAAGGAGATGCAGCACTTCTTCTAATCTAACACAGGGACAAGAAACCTGGGGTCCTCAAAACCCGAGGCTTTTTCCAGTGCTCAAGTCCCTCCTCTAATGAGACACTGAACTTTCACATGGAAAATACTGAAAACCCATTTGAAATCCACAAAACAGGGGCAAACCAAGTGATCCAAAGCCACCAGGAAAGTCTCCACCAGAAAGGCAAGGAGACACCATCATCTGAGGATCACTTTGGGAGGGTAAGCCAACAGAACAACCACAGAAAAAGAAATCTGGAGGACTGCCTGTATCATCCATCACTCCATGGGGTTTTACTGGCCAAGAGGTGGGTTTCCTGCAGGGCTGGGATTGCTCCAGAGCCCTCCCAGCAAGCAAGGAAGAAGCATTAGGATCAAAAGGCAACATACACAGGCAGCAGGATCCAAAGAAATGGAAAGCAACACGAAGAGCATACTCCAAATGAGTAAGGATGTCAGAAAGGTTACTACAACCTCTTGGAGAAGAGGCTGGCAGCAGCAGCAGCCACTCTCTGGCATTCTGACTATGTTGGTATTGCTGTCTGAGCAGCAGTGTATCCATTGATATTCAACATTAGATGCTGTGGGGATGGTTTACTCCAAATGAAAGCACTTCACAACCAAGCATCTCCTGTGAATGGGATCTGCAGAGAGGGATTTGTTGGTTTTAGCTCCCTACATGTTTACAGAACCAGGTCCTGAAGAAATGCTTCACCACAGACAAGGGGAGAAATAACAACAGGCCTGTTCTTCTCTAGAGAGACACTGCAGTGGAACCACCTAAAAAGCCTGATCTGTATTTTAGCCACCACTGAGGAAAAGTCACCCAGATGCCTTCACCTACCTCCAGCAGAGAGAATAAATATTTCCCTGACAGCTGGTGGTGCCACAAAGCAGAAGGATTCATAAAGTTTACATGAACATCCTGTAAACAATATGAACATAAAAAGCTGGAACAGCCCAGTTGTGTTTCTGATCAAAGGCAAACTTTAGCATACAGCATAAATGAAAACTTCATCACTTTGGGACTCATTTCTCCCTTCAGGAAAAACTGTTTTCCAAGGGTGTGTAGGAGGGAGTTAACAAATGAAATGCATGGTAGTAGTAGGAGCTGCATGCTCTGCAGCTTCAGCTGTGTCTATTTAAATTATTAGGAGATAATGGAATGTAATTATGCTGCAAAAGTCACGTTACAAAAACTCATGAACAAAACTTGTACTCTAGCCAGGATTCATGGTGCTACTGTTGACCTTCTCAGAGGGTAAGGAAAAAATAGTGTTTGGTCAAAGACCCTCAGCAGCAATCCCAAACTGGAAGGTCCAGAGGGGTGGACAGGGAGCTGCAGGCAGGTGATGCTCTCCTCTTCCACTCCTTGTCCATCCCATTTATTCAGATATTAACAGCTCCTTTTTCAAGCAGTACCAAGGGCCCAGACCCTTGGGTAGTCACCTCCCAATACAGCCCCCTGGATTTCCATGGGAATTATTTCCCAAGGTCATTTTGAGCACCTCAAGGCAAAGTGCTCCTGCCTGAGGGATGGAGTGCAGGGCTCTGACTCACAACCAGGAACAAATAATTTCTATTCCCGTCCTGGGGACCAAGCCACATCCCTCCCAAATTGCCAGCCCTGCTGCAGACATTGTACAGGGCTGGGAACCTCTGGGAACAGTGGCAGTACAGAGCTGATCTGGGGACCCCACAGCCCTCTCCAACACTCTGCTGTGACACATAACCAGTCCTGAGGGGTCCCAACATCCACATGCAGCCCCCAAAACTAACAGAGCCCAACCAGATATAAGGATGTATCTTCCCACTCAGCTTGAAGGGCAGCTAACTCCTCTAGTTTCCCTTAAACTGAAAGATTGCTCAAGGGATTTTACCACCTCCTCAAGGGATATCTGGGGGGAATTTCACTTCCTTCTCCATTTTTTAATTATTAGTATTTCTGAGGAAGGGTCTGTTCCACAGGGCACATTGATACTAATCCCTCACACTTTGAGCTTGATCTCATCTTCAGCCTTGAAGTCCTCCCCTAAATGGCAGAAAGGGGACGAAGTGTATCTACAAAACCTAAAAAGCTTCAGGAGATACAGATATATACACCTGCTTTGTACATACATTACTTCACTAATTTCTGCTACCTCAGCTATAAATAATTCCACTAAGTGAAAAAACAGTAAGAGAAAAAACAAAAAAACCAACTGTGAGACATGGGTAGCTGTGGGACATCTGAGAGGAATGGCTGTGGACACCAAGGGCTGTACACTTGTCAGCCTGCCCAGCCCTCCCAGCCTGCTCCATCAGCCAAGAGCTTTGAAGGTTTCATCCTGATTTACCCGATGCAAATCTGACCTTTCTTACAAGTGACTTTTATTGCTTTTGGCAAAAGCAGCCACGGAGGACACAGGGGGGGGAGAGAACTGGCTTGGAAGCAAACAGACTGTATGGCAGGGAGAGAACTTGAACTCAGAATCTATCAAACTGACAGCACCCGGGCAGTCCTCAGCCCTCCCCAGGGCAGAGTCTCAGAGAAGGGAACAGCCTCCCAGCCACCAGGAGAGCCCCTGCACCTGGCTGCAGGCAATTATTGACATTATCTCTTTTTGGAGGCTCTTTTCCTGATATTTAGTAGTTTGAATACTAATCCCTTTAACAAAACTGTCCTCCCTGCTTTTTCTGCCCCCTCTTTCCCCTTAATCTCTTTCTCCCAGTGGAAGGAAAAAACAATACAAAAAAAAATACCAGTCAGCCTAGTTTGGCCGCACCTGGATTTGCATTGATTCTTCCCTTGTCATTCATGTTACCAACAGGAATTAGCATATGGCTTTAAGGGGAAACTCAGAAGGAGAAAAGAAAGATGCCATTTTGATGGAAATAAGGGGCAAAGGAATAATCTACAATCGACTAAAAAGCTTATTTGTGTACGGTTTCCCAAGCAAAGCTTCCAAAAGCCCATGTTGATTTTAGGCTACACAAAGAAACCCTAATCCTTTCAAGGGAACTAAATCACCAAAGAAAAGTACCTCAGAAGAAAAGGCTCCCTGTCAAGCATGGGTATTCACATCCAAAGAGATGCCACGAATCAAGCTCAGTAAGTAAACAAAAAATAATAATGTGGGAAATGTGTTTGATTCAAAGAAAAAAAAAAAAGAAGAAAAAAGAAAAAAAAAATAAAAGAAAAGAAAACGAAAGGAAGAGGAAGAGGGGCCTACTCTTCATCAATCACCTCCCGGGGAGGAGAGCCCCTCACCCTGGTTACAGGATTCTCCCAGGAATGTGGATTCACCACTGGCTTCTCCTCAGCCCTGGCCCAGCCCCAAGGAAGGGCTGCTCAAAAGCCAAAGCTTTTTACAGCAAATTAGCAAAATAATGATGCAGTCACATGTAGTTTGGGGGCCTGGGGTCACTCCAAACACACAACTTTTCCTTTCTCCTTGTCTAGGCCACCTATTCGCTGCCTATTGGAGGGGAAAGCTGGAAATGCAATTAATCAGAGAGGTGAGAGAAGCCTGCCAAGTGAGATAACCAGGCTTAGGCCACAGGAATCATCCAGGCTGTACTTCCAAAGGATGCTAACCCACAAAACACAGGGATATGGATCAGCAATGCAATTACACAAAGGTATCACTCAATATGCAGCAGAAGACTTCAGAAGAACCAGCATGTCAGCATGGGAATCCCAAACACAACAGGGTCACACACTGTCCCCAGTTAAACCACCTCAGCTTCGTGGAGTTAAAAGACACAGAAAATGACCCACAGGAGGAACAAATGCAAACCTGGTGAGAAGCACAAAAGGCAAATACTGAGCAAATCCACAAATATTCAACAAAAAAGACCTATATTCAAGCTAATAAATACCATCTCTTCTAATACAACCTGACTCAGATGCTCCAAAAAACAAATTATAATACCACGGGTTTACACTTTCTATTAAGCAGGTGCCATTAAGAAGCAGAACAGTGGGGTGAAAACCAGATGCATTTTGAAGGCTTTGAATTATCCTCATCTGTAGAACTCCACGCATGGAGCTGTTCCCTGCACCTTCCTCACAAAAACCATAGCAAACGAAAAATAAGAATTTAAAATTAAAAACCCCACCAATACAAACACTTTCTAATAACACTGTTTCAGGACCAGCTCAAAGCAGCTCCCTGCCACTGATTTAGGGTTAAGTTTTTCCTTAATGTACTGTTATATCATTAGCCACTCTCTCTTTAGATCGCTGTTTGGAAGAAATTAATGGGATCCTGAATATTTAAATGTGGCCCTCTATATCATTTATTAACTCTACAGAAAGCACACAGCACAGTAAGCCATGGTTTATGACTATTATCCTGTGAATACTAAACGGTGGCTGGTTATTACTGTCAGCAGTGCAAATTGGCTATTCATAATTCCATGTCTATCATGTAGCTGATGAGTAACAATCAAGTTAAAACATTTTGAAAACTCTTACAGTTATTTAAATGAGCTTAAATTAAAGCCATTTGTAAAATAAACTATTCCCTAATATTGTTATTTAAATTAATCCTGACCTGGCAGGCAATGCATTATTTAAAGCCTTTATTTTATATTGCTTAAGCAAAGCAATTACCAAGCATACAGAACATGTCTGAAACCCAGAGAAACATAAAAAGCACTAACAAGCTGATTGCAACACTTCTGCAAAACAAGTTACATTTCATCTCCCATTGAAATTGCCATGAAAAGAAATGTGTGGAGGGGAAAACAAAAAAACCAAAATATGTCTGTGATGTGAATTGCAGTCTTACCTTTATTTGTGACAGCGTTGAACAGTTTCTCAGAGCTGGCATCAGATGCCTGGAAGACCAAGAAAAAAAAGAAAAAAAGTTATATTTTCTACAAGTGATCAGTTTCAAAAGGCAGGGTGGTGTGTTTATGCAGACACACATATGAATGGGTATTTTAGAGAAGCAAATCAGGTGGCAAAACCCTGAGAGCTGATGGCAGCTGCAGGCTGGGAAGCAGATGGCCATGCGGTGGTGCTGTCTGGCTGTGCTTCACCACCCTGCAGTGCAGATACTTGCTTGGGAAAGAGTCTGTTTAATAAAGAAAGAAATTATTTTTTTTAAATTATTTTTTTATTCAGCGTATTAGCTGCACTGAAACTGTATTTTGGTACTGGAATTATCCACTGCATTCTGATGCTGATTTTTCTGGTGGGGAAGAGTCAGGATTTTGAAGCAGACAGCCCAGCTTCAGGAATTTGCAGAACTGTGGGTTGCTTAATTAATTTTTTTAAGTGTTTTTGGAGACCTGTGCTGTGTCAACCATTTGATTTTTACCATCTTTAAAACAGTGGTGATAGCTTAGGTTAATGATTCTATAAATTGCTGTTATATATTGCTTGAAAAAGACAGAGTATGCTTCTATTTAGCATTTCCACCTAAGATTTGCCTTCGTCAGGGTAACTGATTCTTGACCCCTTGCTCTGTATAAACTAATAACCCATTTTATTTTTTTCATCAAGACATCTTTGTCTGTGGGAGGTTTTTCCTCCTAATATTGCATTGTACCTCATCTACCACGGCTGTCTGAATGCCAGCACACTACTATTATTAAAAAGCTTTCCTTAAGTTTCACACAAAACACCGAGCTCCCCCTTTCAGAAATAGCAAGACACCAGAGCAGGGAAGATAATACAGCAAATGTTCATTTTACAAACAACCTGAGCCCCAAAGCAGACAGCATTGAGTTGCACACACAGACACAATACACACAGACGTATCCCAAGCTTAAACTTACACCACCTCCACATCCACAAACCCCAATTTTGCTCAAACTGTATCTTGGCCCCAGCCCTGCTCTTTGAAAATACCTCGGAAGAAATGTGCTCAGTAACCAAATACTGCAAACAGGGAGAAAATGCAACACTTGAGAAAGATTCTAGCCTTTTTCTAGGAACCATTTCCTCACCGGACTCGGGGAAAATAATTAAAAATACTGTCTGTTTGGAAAGCAGGCTGGGGGGTTTTCCTGTTAAAGGGAAAGAATTTCTCAATTCAAAACCATATAAAACTGTCAGACAAGCAACATTTATTGGATATCTCAACTGCACTGGAAACTTAGGTGTGAAATCACTGATAAGTAAGTGCATACAGCTCAGCCTGCATATCATGGTGTAGTAGTAGCACTGAAATGATTTGTTTGCCCTCCAGTTAACAACATACAGCATTTTTATTACTGATTATTAAAACCAGCCTAGTTATTTTTCAGATTTTTTGACAGATAACTGCATTACTACTTAAAAGCTGAGCTAGTGTGTTTCTTCTCAATTAAATACCTTGTAAACACTCGATTTATTACCCAGGGATGGATTTAATATTCTGTACCAACTTTCTCTACATTAATGAAAATAGGTGAAAAAGGCACAAATTGAAGAGATCAAGAAGGCTTTAAAGAACAGTAGTCCAACAAATTAAGAGATGCTCAATGCCTCCCTAACCTTGCCAGCCAGCCTGTGCTCTGATCAAAAATAGTAGTAGCCTTTTCCAGTGAATTTCATCTGTTCTTGTCTTTCTAAATGCAGCTTCTCTCAGAAATCAAAACCCTCTGAATCATTCATTCTTATTAGATATAAAATCCAATATGGAAAAAAAAATTAACTTCTTACAGTTTGAGGTCTTTATTTTATCATTTTAAACCGAAACAGCATGTGGAAGCTGTGAGTTTCCTATTTGCTTCATTGTTCCAAACGTTAGAACAAGGAAACTATTTATTATTTCTAAAGTTTGTTCTAATGCCAAGCAAAACCCTACAGATTGCTTGTAAGCTATGGGTTTTCAGGTGAAATCTTTTTTTGTGCTATTGCATAAAGCAGTCAGAAACACAGATGAGATCTGGAAGGGACACTTCTCAGCCACAGAACCACTCCTGAGCAAGCCGGGAGATGAACAACAATACAGTATGTATATAAAAAATATATTTTTACAAAAATAAAAGCTTGTCCAAGGGGGAATCTCATTTTGCCTTACTGACCACACTGAATGGAAAAAGCAACTTGAAAAAAACCCCAAACATTGCCTGGCTTACCATAAAAATAAACTCAAACCCACTACCCCAGAATGAACCATGAGATAGAACTTTGCCTGCCTGTTTCATTACTTTAAAATCTAGTTTAAAATATAAAACGGCAATTAGGGTAATGCATAAG
The DNA here is from genome assembly GCF_003957555.1 of Calypte anna. NCBI lineage: Eukaryota > Metazoa > Chordata > Aves > Apodiformes > Trochilidae > Calypte > Calypte anna. Next base: position 837,160 of record NC_044264.1, read on the forward strand.
TGATACAGTAGCCAACACTCTGCCAATAAGTAAGATCCAGTATCAATTTCCACCCAACCATTATTTTTTTCACAGTTACTTACATCATACAGCAGCAATAAAGGATTAAGAAGCCAAATTAATTATGAAAGCCTCAACAACTCAGCTCTAAGGCAGAAGGGTACAATACAATGCCGTTGCAGTGCTGACTTAAAATCTCCTTTCCATCGACAGGAATCTGTGCAGACAACAAAGTGCCTTTCTTTATCCTCATGCTCGGAGGCAAAGTGGGCAACCCTGGATGTTCAAAGCAAGGCAGAGACGCTCGGCAATCCCTTTCACAGCAGACAACTCAAGCTCGCTCTTCGTTCCCCTTCATCCTGACCATTTCCCAGCCTTACTCGAGCGAAAGACGCTATCTCTTGGCAAGGGTACATTTTGGGAAGCCGCACGGCCCCCGCACACCCGAGCCAGCCCCGCAGCCCCTCCGGGTGAGGAGCTCACCCGCCCCCGGCACCCGCACCGCCTGGAGCCGCTTCCCAACACTTCCCTTCCCTGCGCTTCGGCCGTTTTCCCTCACAAATCCCCTTGTTCCCCAGCGCGGCTTAAGCCTTTTCAGCACCAAATGAAACAAGGCAGAAATCCCTGGACTAAAAAAAACCAAACCAAACCCAACAACTAAAGAGTATTTTCCCCTCATCAAGGAACGCGCTGTCATTCAGCGGATGCTCCACTCAAATATTTCCTTTCCAGACACCGCAGCTCGACTCGCTCCTGGCACGGCCGCGATCGCGCCGCACCTGCCCGCGCCCGCGGAGCTTCCGCGGAACCCACCGACCCCCGACCCGCTCCGGAGGGGTCCGGGCTGGGCTGCCAGACCCACCACCCTCCCCGGTACTCTCCTTCCTCCCGGTACTCTTTTTCTTCCCGGTACTCTCCTTCCCGCCGCTGCCCTCCGCCGCCGGGGAGTCCCGCACCACGCCGGTCCCGCACCCCTGCCCGGCCCCGGGGGGTAGAAGCGTGTTACCTGTTGGCGGGGGGCTCAGCGCGGGGCTCATGGCGCTGCGGGAGGGTGCGCGGCAGCGCCGGGAAAACTCCGATCCAGCGCGGCTCAAAGTCCCGCAGCCAAAGCCCAACTAATCCTTCGGGGAACAACTCCTCGGGCCGGGCGCGCAGGCCGGCCGGCGGACATCCTTCCCGGGCAGCCGCCCCCCCCCTCCCCTCTCCCCGCAAGATGGTTTCTCTGGGAGGAGAGAGAAAGAGAGAGGGATGTGCGTGTGTGCGAGCGGGCGTGGGGAGAGCGGCGGCCGCGGAACGCTAATAAAGCAGCAGCAGGACAAAGAAAACCATGTGCGGCGGCAGCGGCAGCCAGGGGCAGCGGCTCGGCGGAACTCCGGGTCCCGGGCGGTTCGGTCCCGCTGCCACGCAGCTCCCTTCGCGGGTCCAGCTGCGGCTGGCAGCGCGTCCCTTCCTTTGGGCGGCTTTCTCTTATTTTTTTTTCTTCTTTTTGGTGGTTTGTTTGTTTGATTTTTTTTTGGGGGGGCGGGGGAGTTGGGGAGTGGGGGCTGATTTTGTTTGTTTGTTATTGTTTAAAAAGTCATTCCCGTTCTCTCCCGAGACAAAGCGGGTCCCGCCGGGGCACTGTCCCTCCCGCCGTCCAGGGCTCGCCGCGGTCGCGCTCAGGTGAATTCCATCGGGGAGAGGCAGCGGCCCGGCCCCAGCTCCTCCGGCCCCGCCGAAACAATCTCGCAAGCCTGTAAAATCCCCGGGGGGGGAGGAGAGGGGGAGCGGCCGCTCCGCTTCTCTCCGCGCTGCTCCTCCCGGCCCGGCTCTGGGCTGCCCGCCGGACCCCGCACCGCCGCCCGGGCGCTCCGCTCCGCACTGCGCGGCGCTCCGAGAGCCGCTGCCCAGCGCCCGCCGACGGCTCCGCCCCTCGCCCCGCCCCGCCGGGCCCCGCCGGTGCTCCCGGGGCTGGAGAGGGGGGGAATGGAGGGAGGCAGCGGCGGGAGGCGAATTCCCCGCGCCCCGGCCCGGCCCGGCTCGGCTGGTGCTGAAGCTGCCGCCTCGGGGGATGCGCGGAACCTCCGCCCGGGGCGGCGGAGGAGGGAGGTGACCTGTCTGCGGAGCTGGACACTGTCCCCAGAGAAGAGTCGGCGGGAGGTAACAATCGTGAAGAGCGTATTGCATCGAACTATTTTTTTTTAAATGGAAATTGAAATTTTTTTGTTTGTTTTGAATTGAAAACCCCCAAGACGCCCCCAACTTCAGCGGGGTGGCCGCATGGAGACCTCCCCCCCCAGCACAGTGCTGCACACCCGGAGTCACAGGGGGTCTCCTCGGGTGGCAGGGTGGGCTGGGGGAGCCCCAAGCTTGTGAAGACTCACTCGGCTGCCAGCACCGCCGGGCAGAGGGGTTCTCAGTCACTGTAGGTTTTCCCTAAGCACCGCACCCCATCAGGAACAGGCACCAGGACAGAAATGCACGGCCACGTTACTGTGTCAGGAATCATTCAGGGAGGGAGCTGGAGTGGAGAGGAGAGGCAGTTCTGCTCACAGGCACAGTATCCTCACACAACGAGATGTTTTTCTGAGAAATGCAGAGGTGCTAAGGTAGGTCTTAAGGGCTCCCGAGGCCTTTGCCCAGGGAGTGTTTTCAGGATTTCAAATCTTGAAATTGTTTTGAAATCAATACTGGGCTAAGAGTGTTAATGGAATTAAACTCCGGTGGCCTCCGCTTGGATTTGAACTAAATCCTCAGAAACAGCACTGACAAACTCGACTCACTCCAATCCCTGTGGCAGAGCTCAGCCTGGAGGAGGTGGCTGTCCTAAGGGAAAGACAGGAGCTACCTGCACCAGCCAGAAATGAAAAGCAGAGACATTGCTCTGAGCGTGTGGTTGGCCACACTGAGCCAGGAGAGGCAACACCCCCCCAAATCCACAGGGAGCTTGGACAAACGCGCTCACACCCTGGGCCAGCTCTGAGCTTGCCTGGGGAATAGGGTGCAGAGGATGTGAGATGGAGAGGGACTCACCCTGCTCCTGCGTGCAGCCACACACCAGTGGCTGCAATGCCTCTGAAGAAAAAACTCCTAATGAAACCTTCCTACCAGTTACTGCTGTCTAACTACGGGATTTGATGAAAATATTTCTCATTTGCTCCTCATCCCATCACCTTATGACCCATTTCTGAACACTTTTCCTCCACAACATTACACCGTGGCTTTTCCAAGATTCCCACTGGAGGCAGAGCTGCACTGACTGGTTTCCACTGGGACAGCCATGTGGGGAAGATGCTTGAGAGAAATGAGTGCAATAAGCAGGAGACACATCCACACCAGCCCCAACTCCAGAGCATGGCTGCAAACACTGCAGTGCTTTCACTGGATGTTTGATCAGGAGAGGAAATACTTTGGTAAAACTGTGACAAATCCTCTTTGTCAGAATATTTTAAATGGTGTCCAACTTCAGATCCTGGTTATAGCAATGGAAATAAGAGCTCTCTTCAGATCTGTCCACCTTAGCAGGGTTATCCCTAGATTTCTGCAATGGATCTGAGCGGGGACTTTGGCTGTAAGATTTCACAGGAAGGTTTTTGCACTTCCTAATGTATATTGCAAAGAATCATCTTGTGCTGTTGCAGAGGTGTTTTCCATCCTCCTCTAGAAACCCAACAGAGACAGCTTCACCTCTGGTTTCTAGAATAAACGGTGGAGAGTGGCCAAAAAGCCAGCCCAGTCCATCAGTTACTTCATGAGCTCAGCAAAGGAAATGGATGGCTTGAGTGCAGCTTGCAGTCTCCACCAAAAAATAAAATAAATAAATGCCTTAAAATGGCCGAGTTTCCCTGCACAACAACCAGAGACGACAGGGACTGCACGGATGGTGAGGCAGTACCTGACTGGGGAATTAAATGCACAATATTAAGGTGGGGCAGCTCATTTATTCTATGAGCACTTTGGTCAAGACTTTCTGTACCTCAGCATGGTAAGAACAGGTCTAATTAAAGCCTAGACTCCTCACAAGACTTTAATTTGATAAATTTAGCCTGGATTAAACTACTGGCTTGTCTGTACTGGATTTTTCAAATGTTAACCACATGCCACACCTGAAATCTCAGCATGCAAAAAATCAGAAATGCACTTACCTGCTCATCTCCCTAGGGCTGTTAAGGTTTATTGGCGGGGCTGTGGGCCTCATTATGTTCATTATTTGTGCCTTAGAGTTAAGTAGAGGACCTCTGTTTTCCTAGTACAACATTATACATGCACAAAATGTGTTTAATAATTCCGAATGAGAAGTTTGCAGCTTAGGAATTCACCCAAAGCCAAATTAAATCACAGGAAAAAAACACAACCCACCATCACCTCCTAATGATTTCAATGGCCTCTGGATCAAGCTTCCCCCTCTCCTGACAGCAATACTTTCCTGTGCTTTAGGATATGCCTGGATGGGTTTTTGAAACCTTCTCTCTCTTATCTGTGTGGGACCTTGCCAGACTTTTTTTTCATCTGTCTGTGGTCTCTGTGTCAGCGCTGACATTTGTTTCTGCCACAACAGCAGCCAAATGAAGTGCATTGAACTTGGATCAAAAGTGATTTCAAGATCTTTCAGTCTCTGAAAAGAGGTTTTCAGATCCAACCGTTTTATAAAAATGACCTAAAGCTGCCTAGACAGCAGGCAGAGAAGCAGACACAGACATTTGTTTCCAAGTCACAGAGTCATTCCAAAGAAGAATTACCCATCTCTGGCACAAAGAGGAAATGAGTATTGAAATTACAGCAGATTATAGTGGATTAAATTATTGATGGCAAACCTCACCTCACCTGGAAGATTCTGCAGCTTTTTCCTGGCAACAGGAAAACTGGATATTCCAATTCTTTGTTACTCTGTGAAAGACTGGAAACATTTATGTTTCCATTAAGCTGCTAATCTTTCCAGAAGACACAGCGGTGTCCGAGTTCAGAGTGCTTATGATGCCTTATAAAGTCCTCCCTATTGCTTTGAAAACATACATAATTTTGTCCATTTTTGGATAGGAGGTGCAGGGTTTTTTTTCACAAGAAAAAAAAATAAAAATTGAAGCTATCAGTGGAGTTTTATGACTTTGAACAGCACGGCATAATGTCCCAACCTGAAAGTACTCAAACTTGAATGCTATAAAGAGGTTTAAGAAAAGGACCTGTTGTTGAGAGTGAGCTAAACAAGGGCACAATGGTTTATGCTGCAAAAAGGGAGCAACAAATGGCACTAAAACAAATTGTGGGGTTTTGGCTGGAGGGCAGACTGGGTGCTGCCAGGTGTGTGCAGCATCAGCCCTGAGCTGAGCACCCAGCAGGAGGTGAGAGCAAAGCCCCCTCCACAGCCCTCCTGGCAGAGCCAGAGTTCTGCTGTGTTCCTGCCAAGGAAAGGCAGGGGAAAAGGGGACAAAAAAGGTTACTGCACCCTTTAGAAGGAAACAGAACTACTGGACTAGCAACATCCCTGGGTAAGTTCTCAAGGCAGGTAAAGCTTTTCATTTGACAAAGCAGAAAACTTTTTTGTGAGAGCATATTAATGACAGTGCAACTTTTTTATTATTTTTATTTTTCTGCAGCATTCGCAAAACTAAAGCACTTTGTAATCCCTTCTTTTATGCAGAACAGATTGCAGTTTTAAGCAGAGGCCCATAAACTGCAGGTTCAAAGAAACCTGAAACTGAATTAGCATAAAAGCTGGAATTCTCATTTAGAGGAACAGCAAGGCAACAGCTCTGCAGGCAGTTTTATGATTCTGGTTTCAAATGGAAACAAAGATAAAAAGTGGGGCTCAGGGAACAATAGGGCTGTTCTCTCTTCCCCATCCCTACAGGCCTGGACTTATAAAACATACATAAAAAGTGCTCTCTACTCCTTCTAAGGACATAATTTAGCCCAGTTTTGCAGGACTAGAAGAGGTTGGATAATTCTCTGAATCAATGCAGTTTACCAAAGAGAAATCATCGCTGTCCTTCAAGACTGAGGAAATTTCTTACCCAAGCTTCTCTGAAAAGTCTTTGAGGTGAGCACCACAGTTTTCTTGCCTTCCCTCTGCCAGTGATGAAGAGCAAGAATCCCCCCCCACCCTAAATCCTGGCTACAACTTTTCAATCACAAAACACATGCATTTATCTTCTCTGTACACCTTCCTATGGTTTGTATTCCAAGTTACTAAATCTAGGATGGGACACAGGTGAGATGGCTTTAGCTCACAGAGACCTTCCTGGGCTCTGAACTGCTCCCTGCACTACTGTCTAACCAGGAAGATTTGTAAGATCCTATCATGGAGTAAGAAGAGAAAATATAAATTCTTCCCCATCCACTAGCACTCCAGTGAGCACATTTCATAAATGCTCCTCTTTTAAGCTCTGGCCATTATCTTTCCCTAATTTCTGCCTGCTAGCAGGTCCTGCAGCTGAAGAAGTATTTCAAATTAATTTGTCTGTCAATATCTGGGTACTGAATCAACTAATAAGAGATAAATAATTTTCATTCCCTTCTTCTTAGTCAGAAGAAGAGACTTTCTTATCACTGAATAAAGCATCCATCACTGCGTGCTGTAATCCCATTCCGTCTTTCAGGTCATTCTTAGCCCAGAAAATGCTGAATCAGCACCATAAACCAATCAAGTAATTTCTTTCATTTTCTAACATTCAAGCAAAATAATGAAAATCACATCTCATTTGGTGGGGAAAATATACTACAGAAATCTGTTCTTCCAAGGATCATTTTAAAAGAGCTATGCCAAGTAAAGGAACACTGTTGTAAAAAGACATAGCTAATGGAGGGGCTCTTCTGCTGAACTGATAAATTCCATTTCTTTCTGTCATCTCCTATTTAGATAGTACATTACGAACAATAAATCTATACGTTTAGCCAGCTTCTCAACAGTGCAAAGACATTAACTTGGCAAAAGAATGACTGTTACTTTGATGAATGAAACATTCGCCTAAAATATTCATGTACAATATGATAATATCCAATTGATAACCAAAAAAAAAAAAAAAAAAGCCACCCCACTACAGATCTAAATAACTGAGATGTATACGAGACAAACTGAGGAACATACATAAGAGGAGTTATTATGGCACTGTTAGGAGAACCAACAAATGAAAAAAAAAGCTTGATAAATATTTTCCATAACAAAACACAATTGGTTTCAGTGGGATACAGCTCTGTTTCTCATTAGTTATCCTTCACTTGTCAGACAAGTTCCATATTTCACTGAAACCCGCTGAGTATTCTTTATAGTTTGCTGGGGAAAGTGGCTGCACATTTAGCACGTTCCCTTTATGTGTGTGTTTTCACAGGTCTTTCTTTAAAACACACTGTACAAGCTTTTGCTCCTTTCCCTTAGGATAGTGCCTTTCCACATCCAAGAGGAGTTTAAAAGCAGGTAACAAGTCATCACTTTTGAAGCTGCAGAGCAACTGAAGAGGTGCAATAGCCCCAGCAGCCATTATCAGGGCCTGCCAGGGTGCCGCCGTATCAAGTTCTGTGATAAAGCACTCAGCTGACACCAGAAAAATAATCATCCTCTCTCTCCTGCACCACCCCCTTTTTCACAAGGAGGCTTTTTACACTCATTAAATGCAACCTTATCTCTGAAAGACTGCAATCCTCAGCAAATGACAAGTGTGCCTAATCTCATTTTCTGACAAGCGATTCTGACAGCACCTTCCTTTTGATTTCTAAGACACGTAGCTAGACATATATTAATCTGTCAGTCATCGCCCCTAGGAAGGATGGAAAAAAAAAAAGGAGACAGATGAACATTTGTGAATGTGAAGGGAACAAGACAAGAGAGGACTAAGGGTCCTTTTCTGGCTATTTTAAGCAACACAACCCTGTTTCTCCACGCCGCCAACCCGAGGTGGCACCCAGGACCCACCTGGGCAAGGTGCGTCTGCAAGGGGCACCAAGCCACGTTTGGTGTGAGGTTTGAGAGTGACCCAGCAGTATTTTCAGGTTTTCCTTGGTCTGGAAAGCAGTGGGGTTCTCATCTCACTGCTCTGCACCTTGGTTTTTACCACTCGATATAAAAGCATTGCATAAAATCCAAGTGCTATTGTGACCAAGGTGCATGTTTTAGTTACAGACATGGGGCTTGCCAGTATTGGTTCTGCCAAATGTTGAGCTTTAATTCCAAATTTCAAGATCATCAAGTGCCCTGCAATAATACTTCTTTTGCAGCTTAGTGGTTCCAGTCCCCCTAAGTTCCACTTGGCTTTGGTAGCCAGCTGGTACAGGCTAAGACAGGTTTGATAAAAGCATCAAGATGGAAAACATCAAATTGTTGTCAGGTCTACACAAATGTTCAAAGTGCTCTAAAGCAGAAGTGGTCAGGGTGATGTGGTGTGGCTTGGCAAGGCTCTCACTGCAGAGACTCATCAAGGCTGAGTCGAGTTGCATTTTGAGGCCACGAAAAGGCAGGATGTCCAAGAACTCCCAGCCATAATACAAGGGGATGTATTTCAAAACTGAGAGGGCTACAAGGCCCTAAGAGGAACTGGTAAATTTGCTGCTCAGCACGTGTGAGAAATAAGGGGACTTCATGTATGAGGTATGAGAGAAACTGGTGGGCACACGGATGTGGGGTGGGAGGAGGTGGGCTGTATGTAGCTCCAAAAGGGTGTAAAAGAAGTGAGATACTACAAATGGGACCCAAAGGAGTAAAGCTGATTAAATGAGGTGGGAGGCAGCATTCTTTATCTTACACAGACCTACCTATTAGTTATGTTCCTCATAAACACACCTTCTCCCTCTTAGCATGTGAGTCATATTAATATTCCTACCCACCAAATGCTAAATGAGAGAAAATTATCCAGCTTTAGCACCTAACATTCACCCCATGACCAGCCTGCACTTGCAGAGAGCCTCCCCAGCTGGCAGCACATCCCTCTGCCTGGGGATGTCTCAGCTTGGCCAAGTTGGGTACCCTCAACTAAGAGCTACTCACCACCTGCTTTCTCTCCTGCTGTAGAATATTAAAGTACAGGAGAAACTTTATTGTTCATAATGGGATAAGGAAAAAAAAATCAAATGAAAGCGAAGCACAAAGCAGCTCAAATTCAGTGCTTTAAAGTGATGCCATTTTCATAGTAATACAGTCATTAAGTACTTGTTTGATGGTGCAAAAAGTAGGCCAAGATCTTTGCTAATACATTTTATTAATCAATACCTCCACTAGAGGATGGGAACAATTAAAGTTTTCCTCCTCACTCAGACAAAGCAGCATAAAGCTTATGATCTACTTAAGGAGCCCGCCACTCAATGGCAAGATGAAAAGACTTCTTTAGTTTTATTTAAGAGCTGAAATGATGTTAATACTTCAAATGTTTAGGATCCAGTTCTCAGAAAGACAGTAAATCAGCAGTGACAGGAAAGCTGCCTGCTGTCACTGGGTCCCCTTCCTTGCATTTCCACACTGATGTCATCAGAACTGGAAAACTCACAAATACATTCTGGAAATAACCTGAAAATAACACTGAAGATATTTCCTTTGCCAGGCAGAACTCTTTAATACATAAACCTAGCAGAAACTCACATCTACTACTGCTGATGGGCCTCAGAAGGATGAATGTAAACCTGACACTGGCATCATTTACATTTATGCTGGCTTTTTTTTTTTTTTTTTTTTTTTTAATATTAACAAAAGAAAAAAAGGATTTTCTACTTGAATCTGAGCTTCAGGATATAGAAAAGAAGACAGAGACAGAAGAAAGTCTCTTCCTTTGAGAAAAAATGATGGGGCAAACCCAGGCAGTTCACTGTGCAGACCTGTAACTTCTCATCTCACATGGAGGTTGCTGATGTGGGCATCAAATGAAGAGAATCATAGAATCATAGAATTGGCTGGGTTGGAAGGGACCTCAGAGATCATCGAGTCCAACCCTTGAGCCACCGTTGCGGTTGCTAGACCATGGCACTGAGTGCCACATCCAGTCTCTTTTTAAATATCTCCAGGGACGGAGAATCCACCACTTCAGTGGGCAGCCCATTCCAATGACGGATCACTCTTTCCGTAAAGAAATTCTTTCTAATATCTAACCTAAACTTCCCCTGGCACAACTTAAGTCCATGCCCTCTTGTCTTGTTGAAAGTCGTTTGGTAAAAGAGCCCAACCCCCACCTGGCTACACCCTCCTTTCAGGTAGTTGTAGAGAGCGATGAGGTCTCCCCTGAGCCTCCTCTTCTTTAGGCTGAACAACCCCAGTTCTCTCAGCCTCTCCTCGTAGGGTCTATGCTCGAGTCCCTTCACCAGCCTGGTTGCTCTCCTTTGGACCTGCTCCAGGACCTCGATATCCTTCCTGAACTGGGGGGCCCAGAACTGGACACAGTACTCAAGGTGTGGCCTCACGAGGGCTGAGTACAGGGGCAGAATCACTTCCTTGGACCTGCTGGCAATGCTGTTCCGGATACAGGCCAGGATGCCATTGGCTTTCTTGGCCACCTGGGCACACTGCTGGCTCATGTTCAGCTTCTTGTCGATCCAGACTCCCAGGTCCTTTTCAGCCTGGCTGCTCTCCAGCCACTCTGTCCCCAGCCTGTAGCGCTGCATGGGGTTGTTGTGGCCAAAGTGCAGGACCCGGCACTTGGCCGTGTTAAACCTCATCCCGTTGGAATCAGCCCAACTCTCCAGTCTGTCCAGGTCCCTCTGCAGAGCCCTCCTGCCTTCTAGTTGATCAACACTCCCCCCCAGCTTAGTGTCGTCTGCGAATTTGCTGATGATGGACTCAATCCCCTCATCTAAATCATCAATGAAGATATTGAACAGAACCGAGCCCAACACTGATCCCTGGGGGACACCACTAGTGACCGGCCGCCAACTGGATGCAGCCCCGTTCAGCACCACTCTCTGGGCCCGGCCCTCCAGCCAGTTCCTAACCCAGCACAGGGTGCTCCTGTCCAAGCTGCGGGCTGACAGCTTTTTCAGGAGGATGCTGTGGGAGACGGTGTCAAAGGCTTTGCTGAAGTCTAGGTAGACCACATCCACAGCCCTCCCCTCATCCACCAGTCGGGTCACCTGATCATAAAAGGAGATCAGGTTGGTCAGGCATGACCTGCCCTTCCTAAACCCGTGCTGGCTGGGTCTGATCCCTTGCCCATGCTGCAGGTGCTGTGTGATTGCACTGAGGATGATCTGTTCCATGACTCTGCCAGGCACTGAGGTCAGGCTGACGGGCCTGTAGTTTCCTGGGTCCTCTTTCCGGCCCTTTTTGTGGATTGGCGTGACATTCGCCAATTTCCAATCATCTGGGATGTCCCCAGTGAGCCAGGACTGTTGGTAGATGATAGCGAGAGGCTTGGCGAGCTCTTCTGCCAGCTCCTTCATTACCCTTGGGTGGATCCCATCTGGTCCCATAGACTTGTGGGGATCCAAGCATCGCAGTAGGTCACAGACTGTGTCCTTCAGGATTACAGGGGGGCTGTTTAGATCCATGTCACTTTCTCTGAGCTCCAGAAGCCATCCGTCTTCAGGGTAACCTGTCTTTCCGCTGAAAACTGAGGTAAAGAAGGTGTTAAATACCTCAGCCTTTTCTTCATCTTTAACAACTATATTCCCACTCGTGTCCAGTAAAGAATGGATATTTTCCTTGCCCCTTCTTTTGCTGCTAATGTATCTGTAGAAGGACTTTTTGTTATCCTTCACAGAGGTGGCGAGATTCCGTTCGCATTGTGCTTTTGTGTCTCTGATTTTCTTTCGACATGACTTAACAATATTCCTAAATTCTTCCTCAGTAGTTATCCCTTTTTTCCATAAATGGTAGGCCCTCCTCTTAACCCTAATTTCTTTCAGAGTCTCCCAATTCAGCCAGGCCGGTCGTCTTCCCCGCCGGCTCGCTTTTCGGCATACTGGGACAGCCAAAAAAAGTGCCTAAAATGTGCCCTCCTTGGCAGACTCCACCTCTGTCCCTGCAGCAGGGGCCATCATCACCTAAAGGACAATCCTGATCCCTCTTACATCTCTGGGGGACCTCCAGAAACACCCATCAGTCATTATCCTGGAGGGCCATGGGCCACAAGCGTTGGCACACCTACCCTGCACTGCCTGACTCAACAGTCTGGGCTCCAGCAAAACCTTTTGATAGGGGTTTCATGGCACAACCGCATAGGAGGAGAGACTCCTGGAAACCCAGCAGGCAAGACAATCCCCAGGAGACAAAGGATATGGTTATTTCCTACGCCTCAGGGGAGGGACATCAAATGAGACAAATGCAGGTGCCACAGAAAACTGAACACTGCCCAGTGTCATCTATTACTTGGTCCTGCCTCAGCCAGGAACTCACAGCTTTCTGCTATGGAATGAAAGGGTCCATCACTGTGTTAAGCTCTGAAGCCCTCAACACAAGGACATGGACATGTTGAAGCAGGTCCAGAGGAGGGCCACAGAAACTATCAGAGGGCTGGAACACTTCTGCTACAAAGACAGGCTGAGAGTTGGGGTTGTTCAGCCCAGAGAGGAGAAGACTCTGGGGAGACCTTAGAGTGGTCTTCCAGTAACTGAAGCAGAAAAGCTACAAGAAAGCTGGGGAGGGACTCTTTACAAGGGTCTATATTGATAGGATGAGGGGCAAACTTAAATTATCTCAGAGTAGACTTAGATTGGATTTTAAGAAGTTGCTCTTTACTGTGAAGGCGGTGAGAAACTGGAACGGGTTGCCCAAAGAGGTGGTGGAGGCCTCATCCCTGGAGATATTCAAGGTCAAGCTGGACAGGGCTTTGAGCAACTTGATCTAGTTAAGGATGTCCCTGCTCACTGCAGGGGGTTTGGACCTGGTGACCTCTAAAGGTCCCTTCCAACCCAATGTATTCTGTAATTCTATGATCATGCACGCTCGCTGACCTTACAGCATGGACACAATGATGTGTTTAAAACAAGGACTTTCTTCATATGATCATGAACAGAAATACAAATGCAAATCACCTTTTGTTTTGTATAATGAGAACTAATCATGCTTAAGTTGCAGCAAAAAAGAGAAAATTTCTCCCTGTTAATCACTGTAATGATTTTGGAAATGTTGGAGATGGATTCATGTCAGACAGTTGACCTCCCATTGTAAATTTGCTGTCTAGCTTCACGTAGTAATGAGCCTAACAGGCACCTTGCTGTTCCTAACCCACTTGTCAAAATTACACAAGAGCCTCACTAATACTTTCTTCAAGGCTCCCAGGTCTTCTCTGCATCTTCATCTGGGATTGCTCAAAGTGATGCAAAGGTCATGGTACTCACAACAAAAAGGTCAACAAGAAAATAAGCAGGTGGATTCTGCTCTAGTACAGCCTCCATCCACACATCCAAATCCCTCAAAAAGTCTTGATTTCAAATCCTCTGAAAAGAAAACCCTTCAAACAGAAGGAACAATTTTTACTAGCTCTCAAAGCACTATTTTTCTTTCATTTAAGATTCGAACAAAACTGAGCTCCTTTGTCTCTCAAGCTCCCTTGATCTCCTTCACTTTTAGCTGTCACATAAAGTCAATTGGCTGCACCTCTCTGCTTGACAAAGACATGCCACATGTTCTGAGGTATCTTTAATGAGGAGGTAGATAAGACATAGTCCAACAAGGTGCTGAACACTTTGACCCTAAGCTAGCAAAGCACTTAAATATCTGCTTAACTTTAACCAAAAAGAAGTCCTTTTGAAGCTAACAGGGCTGTTCTGGCATTCAGACTTAAGCCCTGTTTTATAAATTTCACTGGATTAGGGAAAAAGTGTTTGCAAGGTAGAACCACAGTTATTGACAGAGCAAAAAACCCTTAAAAATACACAGCTAACCTAGTGAGAGCCAGGATGGCAGTGTCTCAAGAAAAGTTATGGAAGTCCCTCTGTTATTAATTACTGTGTCAGTCATGTTGCATGTAGTACTGTGGGTATTATTGTGTTAGAGGGAGTAGGCAGGTTTATTTTTGATTGCAAGGTAACGTTTCATAAATGTGATGAAACACCTAAATGACCTGCAAGGATGAAAGCTTGGTTTGTCCTTCAGAATATATGTCTAGAAAAGGGACGACCAAAAATAATACGAATAAAAATTAATGATAGGAATGCCATGGAGAAGCAGCTGAAAGAGGAAAACTGATACCAAAGCTGAGCTATTGTTCCTGAGCCTCAGTTAATCAGTTGATCTACATCCAGTCTGGATTATTCCAGGCAGTACAGAAGGTGTGCTTTGAGAATCTAACATAATACATGGGAGTCATGATAAAACTTAAACCTGTTTTGATAGTACAGCTGCATGTTCTACTCCACTCACACCTTTAAGAAAGGCTGCCAGATCTTATCATGCTTAGTTGTTCATCTATTTGTTCCTATAAAATCTTTTCGCTGCTTCCCCCCTTTTTTAATAATTCACTTTTTCTAAAGAGGAACTGATTTAATGTAGGGAAAAGGCTGCAGCATATCAAAGTGTGAATGGAAAAATGGGTAAGGAGATAATGTTTGTTTAACTGGGATGGAAGAGTTGTTTTAGAAAGATTTTATATCACTTAAAAAGCACTGAGTACTATTTCACGCTTCTACCTGAGGAATAAAAGTCACAGTTATGAGTCCAGCTGCACATATTTCACTAGCAGAGTGAGATTGCAGCATATACATAAAAATTTCTTTAAAAAGTAGCTCAAGTAGATTTTTCATAAGTAAAACACTGGCAACCTGCATTTTAACATGATTCTCAGCATTTCAGTGGAGCATTCTGCTCATCTGTAAAATACTCCAGATGAAAATCTGTAAAATCCAGATGAAAATCAGAGGGTAAATCAGTAAATCACTCCAGCTCAGCCCTGTGTCCTTTCCATCCTGGGAAGAAGGAGGGAGGTGGCTGCTCCAGGGCTTGACAAGGCTGCTGCCAGCACCAGGGCCAGACTCAGGTCTCTACGTTACTGTTTCCATGTTTTGCAAAATTTATATCATGTGTCTGATGTCTGGGGCTTAGGGCTATTTATTTAAGGAGTTGTAGTTGTTTTGTAAATTGCTCCTATGCAAACAACAAAAAAATAAGATCTTAATCATCCCCGCACTGAGCTTCTCGGTCTACAGAATATTGCACATAACATCATAATTAAGTCTTTCTACTTAGCAGTGTGTTGCAATATTATGGCATCAGCCTCTTTATATCACCCAGGACGTATGCAGAGGAGAAGGCTATAAAAAGCTGTGTGAGCTGGGTTTATTTTAAGAGGCCTTCAGACCAAAAGCCTCATCTCTGCCTCGGACCTGGCAGGAAAGCTTGCAAGAAGTCACCTGGGCTCCCTATTAAAATACTGTTGGCACATAGGAGAGTTTTCTTCTTCTTTTTAGTTCAAACAGTCGTCTGGGAGAGACAAAGAAACAAAGTGCTTGGGTCAGTGGAAATTTCTGACAAAGCCTTTCCTTGCCAGCACACACAGGGACAACCCCACCAACTGTGTAAGGTTTTTTTTCCCCCTCGAATGACAAGGGAACAGTCCTGATTAAAGGCCCTCCTGGGAGGGGGACAAAAGATGGCCCAGGACTTCAAAGTCAACACACTGCTGGAAGTGGGGAGGTCCCTTCTTCCCCTCTCTCTCCTTTTAACTTCATCTCCTGCTGCCTGTGGAGGGGCTTCTAATTGCATTTCACAGAGCCTGAACAAAACATGGTCTTGTTTTCCACACAGCAGTGACCCTGGAGGATGCAGGACACGATGTGATGTTTTAGAGCAGGAACAAAAAGAAGTTGATCATGTCAGCAAGCTGCGTTGAGGTAATGGTGAAATAATCTTTTTTGAGATTATTTGCATCTTTGCCACGTTTTTAGATATGAATCAACAGTGTGGGGTTTTCACAGAAGTGGTCTAACTGGTTCCCACCTTGTTGCTTTGAACATGGGGCACTGGCAAACTCACTCCCTGCAACTGGGCCAGGGTCTGATCTCCTCTGTGGCACCAGGGGAAAGCTGGACACAACTGAAGGTGCTTGCCTTGACCAGCACTGTGAATATCTCCTTTTGTGCTGCTGCAAAGGAACCTTTGCTCACCAGCCCAGGTCTGGATGTAGAGACACTTCTCTGGCAAGCTGTAAACTTGATCAAATGACACCAAGGATGATCTAAGCTGCCTCGTTCAAATCTTCCAGTGGGTCTAGAGCTATGGAGCTGTTGAAAGAAAAGGCTTGGCTGCACGGAGCCTGCTGGATTTACTGGAAGTAGAGGGAAGTGGGCTTAGGGGATATGGGATGGACAGAAAGGCTCATTCCAGTGGAGACATGGGGCATGATTCAAATCAAACACTGAAGTCTACCAGGAACCAGCAGAGGTAGTGCTTGGCCATCTTACCTTCCATTTTTAATGACAAAAAAGGTCTGCATTAGTATGCATGAATGAAACACTATCTCATCCACAGCTAAAACAAGTCAATAAAGCACTATCCCTTTAACATTTGATAGTCCCTCTTTTCCGCTGCCCTAATGAGATTTGCTTTCTCATTCTTTTCCTTTCGCATTCAAATTTCAATCTGCAACAAATTTTCCACCTTACAGGATGAGCCACATATCTATTTTCCCACATTGCACAACACCAGCCCCAGCACAATGCATAAAAATCCTGACAAGTAAGAGTTTATCCTGTGTTCCCTTTGCCCGGGGTAGACAGACAATGAGACCCAACGCTGCTGAGCCCTGAGCTTTCTGTCTGTAAGAGAATTAGGCCCCGAATGAGGTTAGGCAGTCACTGCTGATTCATCACATGGCTGAGATTTGGATTAACCAACCATTCATCCCTGATTCCTTGTATACAATCCCATGTTTCCAACAGGAGTAGGTTTGGTTTTTGTTTTTTTTTTTCTTATTTACTAACTGACAATAGCAGAAAGCCTCATATTCACATCTGTATTATAATAAATGCATTATAAATGAGTAAGTGGGAAACAGTAAGGAAATGATGTTTTACTTTTAAATGCTAATTATGGAGCCCTGGTGCAGTTAATGTGTAGGGTGTTCTGTCAATTTTTAATGTTTATGCCAAGTGTAGTCTTCAATTTAACATGAGCTTTTAATCCTTTGAGTACTAAATTGCCTTTTAATGCTTGCAGCACAACATTGTGTTTGCACAAAGTCAGGACTGAAAAATGAATTTACTACAAGATATGTGCATGTATGGAGGGGGGAGGAAGTATAAAGGACAGATTTTTTTTTTTTGTAATGATGTTGTTGGAACTCTACAAGAGGAAGGAATTGCTTTCAGGACATACCTGGCAATTGTTTGCAATGACAAGAGGCTGCTGTTGATTTAGCATCTCTGTTGAAACATTTTTAGAGAGGGCCCTTTCAGAATCAAACAGTTCATCCAAAAGCTATACAAAAAAGTCACAGTTCACACCCAGAAAGGAAACTTGGAGAAAAGGATGGTGAAAGGAATTACCATAAATAGGTATCTACATGTTCAATATGATAAAAGTGCCTTCAAATAACAGCAGTTTTTCTAGAACAGCATTACTATTTGCAAACACTTTTCAGTATTTGCCAACTGACAGGAATTAAATGCAAACAGTAATGCTGTTCTAGAAAAACTCAGCTGGGGGATGCTAATGGGTAAAAGGCAGTTCCTAGCTCCCAGCCTGCTCAAGTTACTAACAGGGCTATGGCACAAAACCCCTGGACCTAGAGATGCTTTCAGCCAGCCCAACACAACTTTTCTTGCCCAGTCTGCCCAGTAAAACAGTCAGTGATCAGCCTCAGAAAAACACCTCAGGGGGCCACACTGAGGACAGTACAACTTCACACCAGCCACTCCCTGGGCACTACCAGGGAGTTTCTCTGCCAGCAGAGTCCTCACGGGCTGTCAGGGTTTGGCCAAGGGGACAAACCCCGATGCCAGCCCTGTCCTCCTGTCACTGGTGCCTCTCACCTTCCCTCCCTCACACCAGGGGATGGAGGGGAGTTAAAGCAGCTTGTAAGGCTAATCCCTATTTATCTCCTTGGTGAACAGACTTTTTAAAATGACACTATTCGCATGCTTAAAGCTCCAAATTTGACTTTCCTTGACAGCAGCCATCTCAGGAATCCCAATGAGGTTTATTTTTGGCAGCTGAGCCTTCACAGAATAAGCTTTGCTGCATGCATGGTTCTTGGCACACCAGTGCCACTCTGCAGAGGAGCAGAACTGGGGACCTGAGGATTGTTTTACATCCTGATAATGTATCCATAGCTTTGCTCCCAGGCTGAACACAGAGGGCAAGTGCTAATCGATTAAAATCTCTCTTCCCCCACACCTCCACCACTCACAAGAATTTTAGCAGATATTCCAAGTATTTGAAAACATCTTTCCTGTGTTCTGGTTCCAGCATACCACACATGATATCATGCAGCTTACACTGCCCACTCCAAGAACTTGGCTTTATAAAAGGAAGTGTCTATTTGCTTTCGAGTGATTAAACAGTGACAGGGAAGAACAGTCAAAAAGAGACAGAAATCCAAACAGGGTAAATTACTTTATGATGAAATAGTCTGGCTTTTTAAAGAGCTGGCAATTCAATTGCCACAGGTAGACAGATAACTTTGAAACACTACTTTTTGAAAGGCTGCTGCTGATACTCATCTGCAGGCCTTGTGCTAAAAACATGGATGTAAACACAGTAGTAGTCTTGTCAGAGAATAAGAACTAGCAGTAACTTTAGTGTTCAGCACACTTGTGACTGCTTGTGGAACTAAAAGCCAAATCATAACAGACTCAGGGCCAGATGAGATGCACAGCACTGTGCCAGCTGAGCCTCTGCTGTCTTCACCCCCACACTTAACCAAACCCCACCCTGTACCCCAAAACATTCTACTCCTTTATCATTGAGACTCCCTCTGTGTCACCAGGGAAAGCTCCTGCTCCTAGGGCAGCACAGGCATTGCCACCCCCCTGGTCACCTCCTGAGGGTGCCACCTGGCACCCAGTTTGTCCTCAGCCTGCTGGGGAGCTGCTGGTGCCACCATCACCCCCCTCCTGGCACGGGATGGCACAGCTTCAGGAGGGTTTCTTTGGGAGGTAGTTCCATCCATTTGCAGAAGTACAAATACTGCAGACTGAAGGTTGGAAACTACACATTTGGGAATGCTCCCATAGCACGTTGCCTCTGCTAATGGCACCCAACTAAACACCCTGGCTTTGAGAATGGGGAGGAGCAGGAAACCATGGAGTGGGATCTTCGTTTTTAATTTACATCCTTTTTTTAAGTCAACTACTTAAAGTTCTGTGCTCAGAGGCAGGCTCTTAGGCACAGATTTTCTCATCCTACCAAGATACTGAACACCCTGACCTCAGCCTAACACAAAGTTTTTCCCTGCCATGCATAGGCATGGCAGGTACCCATCACACTACCACACTGTGAAGAACCACTAAAGTATAACCCAAACTTTGAAGAACCAAATAGATGTCCTTATTTACACAGTGGCTTTGAACCAGTGATTGAATTAATACAGATAAAACTGAATTACATGCCAGTTCTTAAATCTTGGTCTTCAAATATTGGCATTACATTTTGAGAGGGGGGATAAAGTGGAATCCACAGACATGGAAGGCACACATCCCCTCTGGAGCATCAGCTCAATTCATGGCTTCAGAAGGAGGGAACAGCTGCCCAGGGCTAGCTGAGCTCTCTGCAGCTCATTCAACACATGTAAATATTCCTGTGTTAGGCTTAGATCTCCAATAGAAGATTAGAAAAATAAACCCACCTTTTGGAATGGGATGAATGCAAGAGCAGGGCTGGGTTTTGTCTGGTGGGACAGGACACTCTGGAGCCTTGTCACATTAGGGCTAGGGCCAGACAGACTCTGTGGCTGGGGGGCAGATCTCAACACTGGCACAGAGATTGTCACAGGGTAGGAACCCCACTGCCACAAACCACCTACTATTTTTCCCAGATTTTAAAACAAGACGAGAATGAGGTCTTCTGTATTTACAGCATGTTTTCCTTTGCCTTACCTTTCCAAGCTCTCTGCCTCATAAGTTTTTTTTTTCCCCCTCTCCACCTCCCCCTCAACCCCAGGGTTTTTTAATCATGCCATTCAAGGCTTCATTTTTCTCTTTGGTGTACAATAATGTTTTGAGGCATCTTATTTTGTATTTCTTCCATATCTTGATGTTATCTACAGTTTTTTAAATAGTAAGAGAGAAATTACAAGGTTTATAATTTTGCTCATAATTGTAGCAAAACTGATAAAGCATAAAATTGCAGAGCTGTGACTGATTTTCTAGAAAGGTTCAACAACATCCAGCAGGCTACCATGGAAATGTGGTTGGTTATGGTGGGTGCCTTCAGGTCTGTGTCTGTACACATCTGTGTGTCTACATGTATATAATTATAAACACTTACATGTAGTTTGTGTATGTCAAATACATCACAGTTGGCTGAAAAGCAACATTAAAATGCCAGCTAAAACTCTTCTGAAAGAATGCAGCATGTCTTCAGTAGATTTGGAATTACATGGGGTTTTGTAGAACACCAGACAGCTCTTTAATAGGTCCTGTTTGGACAAGCAGATGAAAGAAGGGATTCAGTTTAACTGCATCTGCCAAATTGAGCTGGGAGGAATAAACACTCAGCAAGAATCTCCTGATTCTCTGTGCACCTGCCTAGGGCAAAAGTACCACAGCACTAGCTTTACTCCTGGGCTTTCAAATACATCTTGCTTTTGTCCAGGCTACAGATGCAGCAGCTCTAAATTGCTGGCTGGGCATCCCTGGAGAGTATGAGCAACCTGGCTTGTGGCAGCATCCGAGCCCCACGCTGCACTCTTGAATTCAGAGGAAACAGATTCACTCAGCACCTCTCAGGATCTGATGAAATCAGGCCAAAGTGCCTCCAAGAACAGCAGTTCCAGTATCAGACAGATAAGGCAATGCATAATCAGCCCAGCAAAATGTGTAACTCATGTTTTCTTTCTGACATCCTAAGGAAGATCAAATGAAATTAAATCTTTCTAATTATAGAACCATAGAATCATAGAACTGGTTGGGTTGGAAGGGATCTCAGAGATCATCAAGTCCAACCCTTGATCCACTCCCCCCGTGGTTCCCAGCCCATGGCACTCAGTGCCACATCCAGGCTCTTTGGAAAGATCTCCAGACACGGAGAATCCACTACTTCCCTGGGCAGCCCATTCCAATGCCTGATCACCCTCTCCAGAAAGAAATTCTTTCTCATCTCCAACCTAAACCTCCCCTGGCACAACTTGAGACCTTTTGTGCCCTCT
Source organism: Calypte anna (assembly GCF_003957555.1). NCBI lineage: Eukaryota > Metazoa > Chordata > Aves > Apodiformes > Trochilidae > Calypte > Calypte anna. Next base: position 858,351 of record NC_044264.1, read on the forward strand.
TGTCTTGCTGAGAGTTGCCTGGGAAAAGAGCCCAACCCCCCCTGGCTCCAACCTCCTTTCAGGGAGTTGTAGAGAGTGATGAGGTCTCCCCTGAGCCTCCTCTTCTCCAGCCTCAACACCCCCAGCTCCCTCAGCCCTTCCTCACAGGACTTGTGCTGGATCCCTTCACAGCCTCCTTGCTCTTCTCTGGACCTGCTCCAGCACCTCAATCTCCTTCCTGAGCTGAGGGGCCCAGAACTGGACACAGGACTCAAGCTGTGGCCTCACCAGAGCTGAGCACAGGGGCAGAATCCCTTCCCTGGACCTGCTGGCCACGCTGTTCCTGATTAGTAATCATTCACCCAGTATCTTCTGCATTGCTGGTGCTGGACAATTACAAATGCTTTGGTGGTGCCAGGATCCCTATCCCAGATGTCCAGGACACCGTGAGGTCAACCCTGCATTCACAGCAAGGGTACAGCAGCCTAACGCTACCTTTTCCTGGACTCACCAGCAGTGTTAATGAGGCCTTGAAGCTTGGCACAAACTCGTGGCTGCCAAAGTCAGATGTGGAGCTAACAGAAATGTTTCCACTGTGGGATTTGTCCATGAAGCCAGACTCCTCTCCCTAAGCCAGATTTCAGACAGTACAATGTCTCTACCGTACTGCCCTGACATGTTGTGTGGCTGGCAAGCTCTCCTCTCTCCCTACCCCCTTTCCAACTGCCTTAAATGTCCAAGTCTCTGAGCTGAAGTTTATCTGCCATTCATCTCTGCAACACACCAGACAACAGTGAGCCTTGGGAAAAAAAAAAAAAAAAAAAAAAAAGAAAAAAGAAGAAGTTTGAATTCTAAGGTATATATTTGTGCCTCATGGCCTAATGTTTCACTGGCCACATAATGCATTAACGAGGTAACCTGGACTGCAAGCAAGGTTTAACACTGGACTGCATGACTATTTTACAAGAGCTTTTCAACACCACATCAATTGCCACCACACAAGCACACATCAAATCACACGTTTCTGCCCATCTGGCTGATCTTCCCCTGCAGAAAGCATGGGGTGGGAGCAGAAAGCCCCGAAAGGTCTGTGCTGAGCTGGAACGCAGCTCCACGCATTGAAGAGGAACCAGTGGAAGGACATTTTGCTTCACAGAACTCCAGCTGAGGTTCAGGATTCCCAGAAAAGCTGGCTATCACCTGGCCTTATACCTTTCTGGTGTTTACTTCCCAGTGCTGTGGTCAAGAAGCCACAGAGAGCTTGACAACCCACCTGGTGACAGCGTGCATGAGTTCAGTTGCACTGTGTTACAAAGCCACCCTTATTTAAATGTATGCATGTATAAATATTCTCAGAAAGTTTTGAGCGCATACTCTAAGTATGGTAATAGCTTGCAAAAGCTGTGAATTTCACTAAATCATTTTTACTGCCCTAGTTTTGAATGAAGTGTAAATATTGTATGCAAGAAATATGGCCAGCGTTCCAAGAGCACGTCCTGCACGCCAAGCTGTGCAGGCCTCTGCAGCTCTGACAGTCATTTCAGAATCCTAGAATTCTGTGATTCTGTGATTTCTGGCAGACTTTTCATCTGTCAGCTTGTTTTAGTGAGTATAATAAGGGAACCTAATTCATAATCTTAACTTAAATGTTGAGCTCCTTCATTTTAGAGGAAATCTGGAAGCCACGTGAGCTCAGGAAAGCTCCATGGCATATGAGAATGGCAAGGAAATCAATGGAGCCTGATGGAAAACCAAATTCCCCTTATGCCAGGCTTGTCTATCAACTGTAAGTCTGTAATTTTCCTTACAAATATTCATAATTAAGAAATTCTGGTATTGTTTTTTTTTTAATGTTACTGCATTGCCTAAGAGCCTTAGTTATGAACTCAGATTCTGGATATATAAAACAAAAAAACCAGTCCCTGTCTTAAGAGTTGCACATTACATATACTAAGGCTTCCAACTGAATCCAGGCTACTGTATTGCATTTATTTTCTAAAAGCATTCATAGAAGAAATAAAAAAGCAAACAAAATAAACCTAATGTTACATGTGAATTAAACAGACACAGTCATTTACGACTTGGTATTTCCACCTTTGCTATTCATAAAAAACCAAACCAGAGAGCCAGAAGTTTCTCTCCTCATAATGATGAGTGAAAGCTGGATGCTCCACTCCATGATCCTTCAGAAATTGCCTGTGTCTATTAGAGACTGAGAGGCAGCACCTGGGTCTATTAAACTGTCACACCTCTTGTTCAGGTTTCTCCTATGATAATCTCCTCCCTGCTCAACTCCAGATACCACAATGCATTTCCCTCTTCTACTTTCAGAGCTTATTTGCAGACATAGCCATCCATAAGAAGCTTTAAATATGTATTACACTACAGTAAAACCCCCTGTGGCCCACCAAGTAGTGGGCTGGAAAACCAGTTTAGCTTCGCAAGGAAGCTGGTATTAAAATCCTCCAGGACTTAGCAGTTCAGCCTGTCATGCATTTTAAGACCTGTGAATAACAAAGGATCACTGGTAATTTTACTAAAAAATGAAATTCCCTCATTTCTGCAGAATAAACAAAAACAAAACAATGCATTAGCTACGCAATGCTTCTCAGCACCACAGTTTGAATGTGTCATTAAAGACAGATTTTACCCATGAAATTATTTTTTAAGAGTAATAAATATACAAAATTTTACACACACTTTTCATTTCCTTCCTACATCCCCTCTGTGGGAGGTGGACTCTTATTAAGTTGGTACAGCAAATTCTGTCAGCTCCAGGAAGCCTGAGTCCTATTTCGTACAGCTCCCACATTGTATATCGTGGTCTAATCCAGATCCTGCCAGCAAGTATGAAATTTGGGACTATAAATCTATGATGTTTCACAGATTTGAGAAATAAAAATAAATAAAGAAGAGCTTGAAGGGAATCTCACCGTTGGTACATCAAGTTCACACTTTCAGGTCCTAAGACACACAGTAAGAAATATTCCCTTATTTTTGCTCTGTTGGAAGAGCTGATGTATTAAAAAATTCAGTGGATTCTTCTGTGCTCAAATCTGAGAAAAATATAGCTTTATTAGTTTAAATGAAGAACTGTTTTTGAAGAAGGAGCACAGCACGATGCAAGTTAATGTGCTATTCATGTGCATAACATCTCTGCTGGACAAAGCAGTGTCATCTTGTCCCTGTTCCAGTTAAGAAAAATATGGCCATGGATTTGAGGAAGGAACAAACTGCTGCTCAGTATCCTGACTGCTAGTATGGAATGTTCCAAGAAAGGCAAAACAAACCCTGACATCCAAATGTCATCCACAAGGAGAGGGTCAGGGAGGGGAAAGGTACATGCAAGCATCAGAATCCTGAAGCATGATATTAAAACAGAAGAAATACAGAAAACCAGCTACAGTCAACAAAATATGACCAAGCCTCCTTCCAGCCTCCTCCAATGACAAAACCAGGGGACCTGAGTCTTACAGCTTTTGACTGTGTCTTGAAAAAAACGTATAATATAATGGGATTGAGCTTTCTCTCTGAAATAGTTATTTAAATTACCTGGGACCCCCCCCAAAATTATGGTAATTAGAGGTGTAAATGAGAAGACAGCTAGATGTCATAGGCATACTGTTCAATTGGGCACTGCATCCAAAGAACATCCCTCCAGCAGTTCAGAGGATGCCTACGTGGCAGACATTATTCAGGTCACTGCAACAGCCTCAGCCTTGAAAAGACACAGAATGACAGAGGACAGCTGCAAAATATCCATCCACCAAGCACAGCCACTGGCTTCCCTGGCATTGCACTTGGGATGAATCCATCCCAGCTGGTGGAGTGATGAGAGATGTCAATTAAACCTTGTAGACAAGTCGCTGAATTCTCCAAAAGACACAGCTCCAGCAAAGGATATTGCAAGGTTACCAATAAAAGAAGAGTCCTAAGGGTAATATTCAAGAGCAGTTCCTCAGTTGGTAGCTGCTTCCTGCTGCAGAATGTCACTCACACAAAGTCATGATGCCTTGATAGGCTTCACAATTCCCCATCAGTTCTCCAGCTGCTTGGCTAATCAGGTATTATTACCTCCTTTGTGTTTTCTCTCCTGACCCTCACTCTCTCTTTCTCTGGCAAGGTTGCTGTAAAAGGACTCAGTAATGATTCCCATCTAAATATTTCACTTGCCATACAAAGGTCTGGATTTTGCATACCTTGGAACTTTTGTTGCTTTGTCTTTTGATAAAAAGCTCCCTGGGCTTCTGGGAATAAATACCAATAACTGTACCCAGCCTCAGCAGAGCATATTGTATATTAAACCAGACAAAATTAGACTTAAATGTGGTAATTGTTGAGGATCTGACTTAAGCACTCCCAAGCCCTGAAGAAACTTCCTTTTCAGGCTTGAGGTTACATCAGAAGGTTTTCCTGTGCCACATGGACACCCTGACAGGCCCTGTGGAACCACAGCCTGGTGCTGAGCATCCCAGTCCTGGCAGGGCACCTCTTCCTGGGAGATTTCCCCCTCACTTCAAGCAGAAGAGTGAAAGAAACATTTCACATCAGTTTTTAAACACATTTGGCATTGGCCTGAATCTTCTATAGATGTCAGCAGGCATATTGCCATTAAATTCCTTGGGAGAAGATGCAGAGCAGTGCTAAAAGCTTTAGAAAACCTCACCTTTTGACTTAAACCTCTGCTTTCATGTGTACAGAACACCGAGATTTCAACTTTGCCTGAATTATTGGAGATAAAACTTCAGATTCCCCAAACCAGAAAAATGGTCACAATTCATTTTTTTCTCCTACTTCCTTAATAAGAAAGACCTGGTGCCTTTACAGCCTTCTGCAAAGGAAAGATCCTCAGGGCTTTGAGCTTCCTCTCCCAGATTTATAGAGCACCTTCATCACCACACAACCATCCCTTGTTGAGAAGACATTCAACTCTGCAGAACATTTTAAATAGTCCCTTGAGCAGGGGCTTGACTGATCACTGCAGTTCATTGTGCTCCATATGGGCACACGAGGGAGCAGAAAACATCCTGCTATGTCCACACCATTCCGTGCCACTGAGGCCCAAACAAAGGCAGCATTTTCTCAGCAGGACGTGTTAGCTCGGGCACACTGCCACGGCTCCCCAGCTTCTGCAGGTAGCTGGAAGCAGCACAGACACGTCTAAGGTGGTTTCATATGGAAATGAGTGGTAAATTATTAATATTAATAACATCTATAAACAACTGGTGACAACTTCAAGTGGCTTATTGTGTGGTACGTACAAGGCATCTGCTCATTATCATTTACGAGACACTCCTGATATATGTGACAATTTACCCACGTTCCACCCTGAATTTCTGCATTAGACTCCAAGGTGCTAACAATATCCAAGAGGTCTGTGCTGATGAAACCACTGTGTGGGTACAGAAGTGCAAGTCCCAGAGCAGGAAACCCTCACCAGGGTGGGCAAATTTCAGAGCCCAGCTCACTGAGGGACGGATCGCACCGCTCTGTAAGGCTGCAGCAACTCCACCCGTGGAAATTCCTCTGATTTAGAGAGGGCCTGAAAGCTCCTGCATGTCTGCACGAAGGCCCAAAGGAAACTTCCTACAACACGCTGACTGACCCATGAGAAAAGGTTGTGAGAGGGGAAAGGAGAATGGAGATGCAAGTAGAGGGTTCTGAAAAGCACCGCTGCAAGTTTATTATGTCAAAGACGGAGTAAGCCGTGATGTTACAATTCTTCTGTCAAGGACAGTGATAAAAAACTATCCTCACTCCGAGCTCTGGGATTTACAGCATAGGTTTCCAACCTCCAGAGGCTAATTATTTCAAGTCATCCTGCAGTGCACCCTGGGCAATGCTTTATGAAGTAAGCTTCATGTGGTTAACACCCGTTACTTCATTGGCCTCTTGCTGTCATGATGCAGAGACAGACTAGTACTTCATGTAGCAATTTTTAAATAGAAGTGGATGATTTTTCAAGTAATTATTAGCAAAAACGTCAAACAGAAAGGCAGAGGCTGACTATCCTACTGAGAGGAACCACCGAGGCAGAAAATATGTGCCAGAGAATATAGCTGGAGCTGCACTGAGCTTGCTGTCAGACAATGCTTTTTATCAGACTGGAAACACAATACCAGGCTGCTTCTAATGCCCTCCTTCTATGAGGTGGCCTGAGCTGCCATGCTCTGATGTATTCAAATAAACACAGTAGCTTCTCAGCAACTGATTTTAATCTCATTTCCTGATCTGAGAAGGACCTGGGAAACCCAACACTTTCAAAAAAATTGTTTTTTAATTGTTGTTGGCAGCCACATCTACTGCCTTCAATGGACAAGTTAATGGTATCTAAACAGGCAGCAGTGACACCACAATGAGCTGCTCCTGTCTCTCTCTCACACACAAAGACCTAGTCTTGAGTTACCAGATGTTTTTGTCATCTTTCCCAAAAGAAAAAAATTTGAGACCTTTATTGTAGGAAGGCTGCTGCATTCCAAAACTCAGCCTTCAGATCAGCACTGTGGGAGGAGAGCAGCTTTGAACAGGAGCATTGCAAAGGCCACGTCCTGTGTACAGACTTTCTCCCCTTTATCTGAAAGATGCTCCCATGAGCTACGAGCATTGTCCACACCGAGCATTACTTAACTGAATACCACACAGACAAGAATCATCATCTTTTGAGGTTAAAACATGAGGATACATCTAGGGAACAATCTTCTACAATTTCATGCTATGTTACTAAATCTGCCTAAGATGCAATTCCCCTGTGTGTAAATGGAGAAAACAGTTAATCCTTCCCTTCCTGCTGCTGCCTCATGGTCTCAGCTAACTTTGCAAGCAATTTTGGCCGCAAAACAAACCTTTGTTGTGTGTTTAATAATGATACATGATGACTATCAATAGAAGTGCATTGCACATAAATGACTGATAGTGGCAGGATTCTTACCAGATGGTCACCAAACTTGGTCACATCTCACCTTTCTGTGATTAGCCTCTGTATTGGGCTAATGTACAGAAAACGTTAAATAAAAATCTTTGACCTGTCTGGGGATGCCAAGGTGTAGGTCAAACCACATGGCAAATCCCAACCCGTGCTGATTTAGAAATAAAGATACAATAACTTTCTTTTTATAAATGACTGCATGAAAATATATTCCCTATTCCATACGTATATATGGAATATGTATATTCCATATGCATATTCCATATGCAGCTGGAATAAAGCTTATTACCCACATCTCAGAAAACAGGCAAGCCAAAGGCACAGCCACACACATGCCCCAGCAACCCAGCTGTGCTGCCCCTGGGGTTGCAGAGTAGGTTTGCATTTTAGTCATGTCAGACAGAGTGTTCCAAATACCTGTGTATCTGCAGAAACATCTCAGCTATGAGAAAGGCACCATCCAGCTGTTCAGCTCATTAACAGCATCCTCTTTGAAGCTACATCCAATTTTAACAACTGAAATGCTATAGGTGGCTTAGGCTTGTAATCAGAAAGCAAATCCAGGCCTTCAGTGACTGTCCAGCCCATGATGCAGGGAAGGGAACCTTACTGCTATTTAAGCCTGCTTAGCAAGCTCGAATGTGTGGCACTGCTTAACTTACTCTTAAACTGCTGTATTTAGAGGATGAGTAAAAACTGTGGGGACACACTTCTTTTTCTACAGAGGAGATGATTTCAAGTCAGTAGAAGTCTGCTCCTACTTGACCTGAGCTAGACCCAAGTCACTCAAACTGAAACACAAGTGGCCATAAAGGCAGCACTATTGTAAAACTTGTTTTCAATTTATACCCTATATTAGTCCTAAATCAAAACCTTAAGAGGTTTCTGTTGCTGATTTTCTTAGTGACTTCACAGCTAATTTTTCAAACTTAGAAGTGCAGTAAGAGCATCCAGGTACCTCCACAGCTGCTGGTTGTAGATGCCTCAGAGGAAAAGCAGATCAAATGTTTCTGAAGATTTGGTTTAGGATCAATTACAAGTTGGCTATCCAAAACTTATCTCAGGAAGGGTGCTAGTAATGTCCTTCTGGGAAGGAGGGACACACTTTTGAAAGCAGCTCGACCAAGCTGTGGAGAAGATTTTAGAAAACACCACCTGGACTCTCTCATCTGAAGCAGGCACCAGGCATGGCACACACATGGGGAGAGGTGGTGACACCTGTCCTGGCCTTTCAATTGCCATGTTCCCTCAAGGCAAAATGTCAAGAAATACCATAAAAATGCATGACTTTAGGTAGGCTTGCCAACTTAGAGCAGGTATGGACACGTAGGACAGGGCCTCTCAGAGGCAGCATCTCCTGCAGGCTTCCCACTGCAGTTCAGGAAAGAAAACCCACCTGAGGCACAGCCTGCCAAGCAGCAAGAATCAGGTAAAGCAGTCACACCAAGAGCTACTGGTAACCTAACCAGCACAGATTTTTCCAAATGCCATAAACAATTAAAACACCCATCCTTTTACTGAAGCCAGGGGTAGGGAGCCAGTGCTTAGGTTAGTGACAGCACGTGGCTACAGACGTTTCTGCAGGTCAGCTTGGCATTTCTGGGGAAACTGACTGACAGCAAAACAGAGCCCGTGCTTTACAGTAGGGATATACATAAAATTTTCCAGGGAAGGGAGTGGAATCTAAAAAAACCAAGTTTCCTTAGAAATTGAGATGGTTCATTAGAAAAAAAGGTGAAAACCAGGCAAACCTTTGGCTCTTCAGGTCATTACCTTTCAGAAATAAAAATGACAATGAATGAGTGAGCTCACTGTCAGCTAAACAGTTCCCTGAGCAGCACAGGGTCCCTGGTACTTGTAACCTCCATCCATTTGAAGTCTGTCATTTAGCAAAGCCTCTTTTTCTTCCCTGCACTTCCAGCTGTTTATACAACACAAAACACTTTCTGAATGCAAGTCCCAGACCTCTCACATCTCATGTATTGAAGAATTAACCTGAGGAGGGAACTTTCAAACAAGTCTGATTCAAATTCCACCCTTCAGCGACACACAGGACGAGCTGACACCTTTCTGCAGAGTGGAAAATTAATATCTTTTAACTGGAGTGATCCATAGACACCTGTGTGTAAGACCTTTGCCATGGACCACAACTCTGTTGTATCTGCACATCAACAAGAGGATGGGCTCTGAGAGCACACAGGGTCATGGGCTGGGCAGTATTCAGGTGGGCAGCAGCTCCCAGGGCTACAGCACATGGATGTCAGGGGTTGTGTGGGTAAAACAACTGTGGGGAGAAGTCCCTGAGCACTTTGCCCTAAGCCTCAGCCACACGTGCACCCCTCCACCATTCCACCTTCCAGCCTTCCCTGGGAGAATAGCTTGGAACTGTAGAGAATAGCTATGTCTGGATAAGAGAAAGGCCTTAGCATGTGGATGGCATCAAACATCCTTGTTAGGATCAGGTTGTTCACGTGCAGCTGACCTGAAAAGCAAAGCATGCCCTTGACATATGACCCAAGCAAAGGTGAAGGCAATTTTAGTGAGAGCATGAATAAAATTAACTCTTCCTGACTAAGGAAAGGGGTAAGAAATGAAGTGTTTTATGCTTTTCTCTGTTAGTAAAAACCTTTTGGACTTTGCTTCCAGCTCACTGCAGAAGACTGCTGATGCAGAGGGTGATATTTGCCTGCAATCTTTCCCTGGGAAGTAATTAGTTTCCATTTAGAAGGATGACAAATTGATCAGGCAGGAATCTCACTGAGCTCAGAATTGAAGCTAAACTGTGGTAGCTACCGCTCTGGCAAGTCGGGTTTGTCAGTCTGTCAATGCATTTTACAGTTTCAAAATTCCATCACCCAACAGCAGGGAAGACATCGGATTAAAAACAAAAAAAAAAGGAAAAAAAAAAAGAAAAAAAAAAAAAAAAAAAAAAAAAAAAAAAGAGAGAGAGAAAAAGCAGGGGGAGAACCACCAAAGCCTGCACTTCCTCCTGCAAGTTCATTATCACCTCTCTAAAGCATGACTGTGGTGTGAAATGGGTGAGACGCACGGATGCCTCTGTTAACGGCCAAAGAAAAAAAAGTCTCACATCATTAGGAATGGAATAAACGATACCGAGGCACAGAGCAGAAATGATTTGATTAGCAATTTCCAGTTTTGAAAAGACCTGGAAGAGAACCAAATGACTATACAGAAGGTGTGATGGAGTTCTTAATTGCTGTAACTGCACAGGGAGACTCGATGATTTGTGACATATAATACAGCACAGTACGCTAACGCTAATAACTGTTAATTAACTGCAGCAATGATATACTCTCAAAATGCACATACAAGTTACCATAATTTCTAGATTAAAAGCTGCAACATTTGAAGCCAAAGGCAGAGGGAAGGCAGCGCAGAGGGAGAGCGAGGGAAGAGAAGAAAGTGGAGAGACAGAATTTTTCCTTTTTTTTTTTTTTTAAACCCCCTTTGAGCACAGCTGACACCTCACCCAGAGCAAAGCAGACAAAAAGCACTAGGAAAAAAACCTAAAAAAAATACTCCTGCCGAAATGTGAAACGGTTCCTGAACGAAGCTCTCCCTCCAGAGAAGCAGTTATTAATTCTGAAAGGCTGTTGTTGCACCAGGCCATCTGGCTGCACTGTAAAGAGTTCAGTAGCTGCTGCTGAGCTAAGATTCCTGTCGGATCCCATTCGCCCCAGTGACATTATTCACTCGCAAATGTTATCTCACCATTTTTTTTATTTTTTACCCACTGCTGCTGTTTGTGAGGCCCTTCCTTTATCTGCAGGCAGTTTGTTGCACTGCCCTGTGCAAAAATGGCTCTGCCAGGAGCCTCCGGGAAGCTGCGAGCCAGCACCCTCATCCAACAGCTGCTCAGAAGCTTGGTTTGTGCTGCCTCCCAACAGCAGTGCTGTGTGTTAGGCTGGAAGGCAGCACTTAGCAAAAGCTGCTGGATTGACAGCCCGGGAGACTGAGGGTTCTATTTATCCCCCAGCCAGCAGGCAGAGCACAGCCAGGCTCCCACCCGCTGCCCGTCACCGGCACGTGGAGATGGGAACCACACCGTACTGATTAGCTGTCCAGCATTGCTAAAACATTTTCTCTTGCAGATCAATAGTAGTAAAGAGGAGGGTAAGCCAGGTATCAGGCGTGCAACGTGGCAGGCTGATTCTGATCTTCCTGCAGAGCTGCTTGCCAGCCCTGACTAAAAGATCTCTGGGCGTGCTTTCCCGTCCAAGTCCTTTCAAACGCAACCGATCTGTGGACGGGCTATTTAAATGCTACACTCAGGCTCATCTTGTACCAACCCAAAGACATCAATTACTCTGTGGAGGGGAAAGCTAACAGGCTTTGTTCTTCACTTGGTGTGTCCCTTGTAACATGCTCTTTCTGGATGGCCTCCAAAGGAGAGCTAAGAGAAGAGGTCTGGTTTTTAAGGCACTGCTCCCTCGTACCACCACGGGACGAGTTCAGATCTAATCCCTGGGGCAAACAGCGGAGAAACAGAAAACAAACACAGAAAGCAACCTGAACATCATTTCCTAGCAGCAGTGCTCACTAATGCACACCGGGATACAACGGATGGCAGGGATAAGAATACAAGTGCAGAGCAACAAGGGGAAAAAAAAGGACTAACAGACTGGTTCAGCCTCTCTATCCTCCATGTTCACACTACTGCAGTGTGCTGAGAGCATGTGTGAAGTCTATCTATCATTTTAACATTGAAGTGCCTTGAAAAATATTAAGGGTGAACTTTGCTGTCATTCCAACATATGGCAAGACACTGAAATACAGACATATCCTGAAGAAACTGGAGAATTTGAATGAATACCTTCTCTCACTGAAGAGCACACTGGTGCTGTATCTTCTAGTTTTTTGCCCACCTCCTCCTCCTCCTCCTCCAATTTTTTTTCTAGTCTAGTTTCTTTCTAGCTAATATACCAACCTTCCTTCAACAACCTGAGTGGCATGATATGGAAAGAAAGAAGAAAAAGAAAAAGCTTAGATTTATGTCTCAACAAAAGAATTATCTTCTATCTACCAAAAAAAGGTGTTTTGTTTTTTTCTTAATCTTGTACAGACCAGTACCTTACACTGCCTTCTCCAGCACTCTGCCCAAATGTAAAGGTTTACAGGATGGCATTTTTATCCTTCTCCTTGGTAGCACAATGACACTGCTGGGACAGTCCTTTCCCTTTCCTCACCTCTGTTTCTTCAAGGACTCCTAGAGCTGTCACATCACTTCCAGTTTTGCTCCCATGACCACAGCCTCTAAATAATCCTGCATTTTCTTTGCTACAGAGCTTTAAAACCAATTTAAATCTGAAATGAATGCTACGAATACCAGGCCATACGCAAGACAGACATTTAATAACCCCCATGGGAAAGAAAAGCTTCTGAAACTGCTAAAATGCATCCTGTGGGGATGTCAGCCTGGAGTGAAAGATTCTTAAAGACTTTTTGTGTGACAGCATCACACCCTCTGAGAGTCCCAGGTGCCATTAAGGGGGAGAAGGGGACTACAGCATACTTGAAGAATTCAAGAATAATCAGCCTCAGGTATTAATGTTTTGCTTTGAGATGTAAAAGATAAGACATGGAAATTGCATGATTTCCAGTAAAGGGGGTGTTAATAAGATACAAAGCTGCCTGTTCAGTTCAGTGCCTCTTTATGAAAGGATTCTGGTGCCCATGCAATCCTGTGCATCACACATGATTAACAGGAGGCCAGAGCAATGCAATGGGAAGGTGGCTGCCAAGAGGCTGGATCAGTTCTCAGCTACACTGGAAACAACTCCCCCAGGTTCTTTCCACCCTGCAGCCTTTCAACAACCCCTCTCACAGCCCTTTCTGTTAAGTCCCACAGAGACCCTGTCCCAGATGGTATGTGACACCACTAATTTTATTGAAAATAAACCCCCCACCATCTTTCATATCTGATGGGAAATTGAGAGTACAGGCATCTTCTTTCAGGTCTTTTCCATTCTAAATCTGGGCTTTGTCTCAGCCCTACAAAACCAGACTTCGAATTGGATGGCTTGGCACCCCACCCTAGTGCAAGGGGGCAAGAAGGGTTTCAAGCTGCATTTTTTTGTCTTTGAAATGTTTTCCCCATAATCCAAAGCAATTTTTTTTTTGGTCACAAGATAAAATTCCTTTGAGCAAAACACCAAACCAAAGCTTATATATTACATACTTCTCACTTAAAGCCTTAACTTTCCTGGAGATTAGCTGCTTGATAAACCCCAACTAAGTGGAGGTTGAGGGCAGGACTACCCCTGAGCCCACGTTGGGGTTTTCTCACAACCAGGATGTGACAAAACCCATGGGAGACTCTGGCTTGTCCAAGGGCTTTTCTGGTTACCCCCAGCACTGGAAAAATCCGTCTCTCACACTGGCTGTTGGGAGAGCACCTCATGGCCACAGGGCACCAGCAGAGACCTGCCAGCCCATCCCTTTGTGACAATAATCTATGTGGGGTTTTTTTCTTTATTTCTACATCAATGACTTTCCTAAACACTTCTCTCCTGCATACTGTAAACACCTACCTCTGCTTTCTTTTCCCTTTCATCTGGTTGGAGGACAAGGAGACAATTTGCCACAAAGAGCCTGGCTGATCTCTGAACAGGAGTGCTAGGACACTGCCACCAGTGTGCCAGCCACCCAGCACAGCCTCTGGAGTATTTAAAGGATAATGTGTGCACCCACAGGAGGCACAGGGACCAATCTGACAGCTGGTGTCACAGGGGGAGGTAGAGGCAGAAACTCTCTGGGGCACAGAGCTAGTCACTGGGGGCAGCACCTGCACCTTGAGGGCTGTGACTGAGCTTGTCCCATGGGATCCCCATGAAATCCCATCAGTCAGTAACTGCAGCTGTGGAGGCACATGGGTGTTCATTTGTATTCGTGCCTCACATTCCTGATCCTGATTTCAGTCCTACACTAACTCATAGGACAAAGGATTTGGTTTCCCAGCTCCCGGGCTGGTTGCTGTGCTGTGTGCCCAACCTTTCACCCATGACAATCCACTATTTCTCTGGTCTTCCAGCTTCCTGCTGGCCCTGCCTCTAACACAGGGTCTGCTCCCATCCTAACCCATGGTGAGGGCCACCTTAGTCTTGGTCATTGTACTTATTTCACCCACCATAACTCAGATGCCATGCCAGCAAAAAATCCTACAGGGCTGTAGAAGTGCAGCCTGGTCTAGCTGCATGAAATACAGTTTGCCTTCACTTACTGCACTGACATAGGTATTTTCTGCCCCAGATGGAAACAAGTATTTTTTATGAAGTTCTGTTTTAACCAAAAGCATATATAAAACAAAAGAGCAGAGAAATATTTGAGGTCTGTGGTGGCTGGAATCTACGCGCCGAAAATTAATGCTTTGCCTTGTATTCTGCGCTTAATCTTTTGTGGCAACTTTTTTACATTTGTAAGAGTTATGGATTTTAAAAGTCACAGCTAAGATTGCTTAATGAGCATTCACCACCCTGGAAGTGGAAGCAAGGCTGATGTGGTTTAGTCAGCTGTTAGCTTTATTGCCTCTCTTCTGTACTAAAAGTGACAAGTTGAACACATTATAGAGAGCTCAGATGTGTTATGTAGATGAAGCCTGCAGCAATATCTGCCTGCTCTCTATTATTTATGATGTCTATATAATACAATGGACTGAGATTTAAGCCATTGTGATGCAGTTTGTTTTCCAGGGTTCTAAAGTACAGCACATTTTACAGAGAATTGCATCTCTGTTACATATTAATCAAATCCATCTTACATGCAGCTCTTACACTGTAAACTAAAGGGAAAGAAAGATTAAAGCGCTTGGCTTTTCCTCAGCTGTCAAGGACTGGCAATAAAATAATAATAAGAGCTTCTAAATAATGTGTGTGTGACAGGCCTTTGCTCAGTTGTACAGTCCTTTATGGAGGTTAACTACAAAATAAGTTCCAGTGAGTGATTGAGAACAGGCGAGTGTGCAATACTCTAATGCCAAGCTCCACAGAAAGCTTTTGCAAAGTTCATTTGCAGAAATTCTCCCAACTTGACAAGGCAAAGTCCTTGCTGGTCCAGGCACCCCTTGTGGGAGGTGAAGAAGTTAACCCCCTGCCAAACCCTGGCCTTTGGAACCTGCTTCAGCTGTAGCCCATTAACAGAAAACTCCACTCCAGCAACAAAAGTCAGCCTTGCAGTTTTTAGAAAATATTATGATGATGGAAGCCCTGGGAAAGTTATTTTATTATAAAATACATAAAACTCTGCAGAGGTCTGTGGTTTCGGATTTCTCTTTTCCATCATTAGCTGGAGTTTTGAAGATCAAGAGGTGGAATTTGAAACAAAAGCCTCAATCACTAGCAGTTTTTAAGGCAGTAAGAATAGTGGAATTTATTGGAGGTGTTTTTTTGCTGTTAGGTTTATATTTTTTTCCTTTTCTCCATTGGCTTTTTCTGCCAGGAAGCCTTTTAAAAGTTCCTATGCCTGCTCTGCCTTATTACCCCCTCAGCAGAAGGGCTCAGCATGCAGCATCTTGCAGGTGGTCTCCCTGCTTCCCACCAGGTTGTTTATCCAGTGTGGTGGGAATGACAGAAGGAACAGAGGAGCAGGGAAGAGAGACCATCACAAGTCATGGTGAAGCTGTGCCAGTGACAGGGCTCAGGGATGAGGACAGGAGTCACTGCTGTCCTCAAAGGGAGATGCAATCAGTCTGCACAGAGCCCTGAAACCCACGGATGAAAAAGCGCCGGGTAAAAGCATCACTCTAAAGCTCTGCAGCACTGTAGACAGCAGAAATAATGCAGAGGATGGCATGAAGGACATGGGTGAGTGTTCAACAGCACTTTGCAGCATGCACAAACCACTCCTGCAAGCTCCCAAAATGCCTTAAACCTCTCTGTGATGGAGTGGAGGGGCCCAACTGTGGCTGCCACAGCCCAGGGATGGCCAGGGACCCACCAGGG
The DNA here is from genome assembly GCF_003957555.1 of Calypte anna. Lineage (NCBI taxonomy): Eukaryota > Metazoa > Chordata > Aves > Apodiformes > Trochilidae > Calypte > Calypte anna. The sequence goes on from NC_044264.1 coordinate 874,212, forward strand.
CAAGCAGCTCCAGCCCTCCTGCAACCACACCTTGAGGAGAAAATTTGGCCCTGGATTCAGAGCACTGCAAAGTTTTACTGGGATGTAAAGGCTGGGAGCTCCTGAAGGAGCCAGTGTGAAGCAGCTGGAAAATAATGTGAATTTAGATCAGGATTTGTATTCTGAAGAATGCAGATGGGTGCTTGGGTGTGGGGTGTGCCCACCTGCAAACCAAGCAGCAAAAGAGAACGCTGGCAATTTTAGGCTCACTAACACCAGCAGAGGAGCTCAGGAAACCAAAGGAAGGGCAAACAAATCTTAGGCTTCAGGGCACCATCTGGTTGCTGCAAGGAGCCAGGGAGAATTCATATCCCCTTGCACACACCGCAGGGCTACTGACAGCTCTGTGCTATCTTCTGCCATCCCCGTTTCACACAAACAACATTTGTTTCCTTGCTGATCTAATACAAGAGGGCAAACTCAATGTTTGCTCTCAAAGAACCATCTTTAAATGCTATTACACATTTCCCTTGGGTCAGGGTGCTATTTTAAGTATATTGCCATGAAAAAGATGATGTTTCCTAGCACCTTCTGTATTTTCTTTAGCTCATCGGGTCTCCTTTTTTGCAGACTTCTTGAAATGCTGATGTTGATTTTGCAACCTGTTTCTCACTGTGATTTTCATGCTGTGACTACTGGGACTCCTCAGGAGCATACAGGTGTTGCAGCCACCTGAGCATTTCACAGCATGAGCACCTGATTTTAATTATTTTTTTTTTAAACTCCAACCCACAATTTAAATCACAACCTAAACTTAACCACTTTTGTTCATAAGTTCTCCATGTTTCAGGTTCATTCTTACTCACAACCAGCCTCCTGCAGTGTATCGCCACTGCCTTCAACAAATTTACTTCTGATTGACACCACTGTACACAGGGGAGGGGAAGCAAGCCTTGTTATGGTGTCCTGTGTGCCACATATTACACCTGAAAAACAGTAAGTAAGCATCAGTGCTCTAAGTCCTGACTTCTCAGGATTTTTTGTTTTCCAGTTAGCCAAAACCCTGCACAGTGAGTGCACCTTTAGTCTCCATTCCTACTAAGCAACCCACATTGACTGTAACTCAGTGCATGGCTCTCTCAGCAGCTTCAATGATGTTGCTACTTTATCTCTTCAAGTCTCTGAGCCCTCCAGACTCCTATGGCCAGACTGGACTCAAAACTTCCATCCGAATACAGAACAAGGAAATTCTCTTCCTTGTGATTTCAAGGAAAAGCCAGACCAGGCTTGTGGCTCAAGCCCCTCAAAACAACTCAACTTTGAGACCTGCAAAAAACCTCGTTATTTTAAGCAAGTCATCCCATCCCCTCAGGACTGCCAACACTGGAATCCACCTTGGAGCCTCTCATTGTCTTCTGGGCAGATCTACCAGGCCAGACATATCCACCAGGTCTCTTTCAAACCAAGGGCTGCAAAGTAGAAATGTCTTGGCTTTTAATTTTCCCCAGTGAATGAAGAAAGATACATTTTGGAAATGGATCAAAGCTCCATTCAGGGAAGAAATAACCCTGCCATCACAGCAGCCCTGAAAGGTTCCTCAGCCCTAATGCAGAAAGTTCCCAAAAGGAAGCTCAGAGTCAGAGAGATGCCGGCCCGGTCCAAATTAGTAACTGGGGCACAGCCATTTCCACCTCCGTGTAAGCAACACTTAAAAGGATAATTTAGAGCTAGCCACACAGAGGAGCAGACTGGTTTCTTTTGCTTCACTCTACATGGAAAGGGGCCTTCATGCCACCTGACACTCAGGGATCACTTCTCAGGCTATGGGAAATGAGCTGGGAAAACACAAGCTCAAACCTCCTGTGGCTTATATGTCTGCGGCAGGCGAGCCGTGCAGAATGCAAAGGCAAACCTTTCAATCCTCCCTTCTCCCCAGCCTTCAAAAGCCAGCACAGTGCTCCATTCAGGAGGGGATTTACCACAGGGTTTGGAAAGCACCAAGTGTTAGACAGGAATCTTGCCCTGACTGAACCTACTTATAAACCCTTACATTAATAGGCAGCGCTGTGAAGAGCCAACGGCACAGTGTGCACGGAACAGAGCTGTAAGTCACAGCACAGGTTTGCTGAATGAGCTTGGGACCAGCTGCATCCCTTTACTCCCTCAATAACACACTGATATGGGCACATTTATTTTCCTGTTGAAGCAGCTCACAGAATGAATGTGCATCCCGTCCAAGGAGAGATGACTGTGGGAGCAGATGTATGCTATACTGCAAATAGTAAACTTATGGAGCCCTAATCCCATACAATACAATTTAGTTTCACACAAATCCTCTGAAGGAGGCACCACAAAATGCTCTGCAGCAGCAGGAGGAGGAGCCCTGCTCACTGGCCACAGCATCAGGCAGCTGGGAGCCCTGCACATCTCCATTCCTGCCGCCGACCCCATCCGACCGTGGCATTTGCACAGCCTGTGCTTGGGCTCATCCAGCTGGAACCCAGAGCACTCGCCCTCGTGGGAGACCCTGAGCCTCAGCTCCTGTTTGCAAAGTGCTCGGAGATCCCCAGGCGAGCAGGGTCACAGAGCTATTAACACAGCCAGAACACTTTCCTGCACACGTCTGGGTCACTAACTCCCAAGCAGGGCAAACAAGACAGAGAAACAGAGTTAAGTCGGAAAACCCCCTGAAATTTTATAGCAATCAGGTACAAATTCATGTAGGCTGGTAATGACAAGGGAAAAAAAAAATAAAAATGGAAGCCTGAAGTAGCAGAGGAAGGTGTGAACATGTAGCATTTAGCACTGGCAGCAAAGTAAATCCATAGTTTTTAAGGGGTGACCTGAGGCGAGAAAGTGGCCCAGGGGAGAGAAGGGAGAGCTGTTCTAGTTAAATGGGCACAAGAGAAAGATCAACCCCCAGCTGCAGAGCACTGCAAGAGAAGGAAAAAAGAGGAGGCCAAGAGGAGCAGGGAGGAGGAGAGACACAACGTGCCAGAGAGGTGGGATGAGGCCAATCCATAAGGAGCACAGAAACCCAGGAAGAGGTGTCTTTTTTTTTTTAATTGAAGATGAATGGTAAGAGGTAAGCCAATATAATTGAGAATGTGAAAGTTTCCTGTTTTACATCCTTTGCTTTAAATCTTCATTGAGGATCAGCACACAAGAAAAACACCCCATACCAAATGCTGCCTGCTGCAATCTCTGTCTTGCTGGATCTTGCTTTAAATAGTCAACAGCCCAGTGCTATGTCTTGTGCTGATTATTCAAGAGCCATTATGATATCAGTGAATGTCTCTGATTGCATTTAATTCAAGTATGCAATATATTTTGAATTCAACTTGCTCCAGCAGTCCCCAGCTCCCCCTCCTCCAAAGTATAACAGATCATTTAAAATCGAGCAGGTCACATCCCGAGCTGTAGGTACTAACCATGTCATTTCTTCCTCTCCTAGGGGCTTTAAAACCTGCAACTGCTGCCCTGCCAGCAGGAGAGGTGACCCCACGTTTGTCCTGCTCATGGCTGGCTAATAACCATTAGGGACAATGGCAAAGCTCCCACCTGCTGCCCAGGAGGAGTGCAGATCACTCCCAGCAGGATGCCAGCTCTGACAATCTCCTCTCCTTTTCATTACAGGCTTTTGCAGCTCTCACACCCCCAGAAAACTACTCAGGAGGGCTCTCAGGGAATTAAACTGCAGTGACAGAGTAGGTCCTACCCCCTTGCAAGTTAGCAAACACAGGCCAGGGCTGTGGCCTCTGCGCCCATTAGCAACCAGCTTCTTTTTCCCAAGAAGGGACATGTGCTGAAACATGGCAGGGGGAAGGAATGGGGATGCTCACACGGACATGGCGCAGGTTTAGCAGACACACACAAGTCAGCTTGTTCTGTGAAGGCTGCCCAGAGCAGGTCCCTGGGCCCCAGGCCCCCAGCCCCACCCGCACAAAGGTGTCTGTGACATCCCTCCTGCAGCCAGGGACGGCTCCAGGGAAACACCAGCACGCTCAGGGAAGCAGCAAGAGGAGCTTCAGTCAACCACAGTGCTCCCTATGTACACCAGAACACCATTTCTGCGGGGCGCCAACCTTACCTCAGCAGCACCACACCTGCTTCAAGATGTTCTTCTGTCCTTGCAGCAGCCCCAGCTAAACGAAACACATCTCCAGGGCCTCAGGCTCCTCTACAAAATCCCCATCTTTAGGACCTTTGCAGTGTTTATCTGTAGAACACCTCACACAGCACCCGCAGCAGCACGGCTGGCTCCTGCCGCTGCCCTGACAGCATCCCTGCCCTCTTCCAGAGCTCGCACAGGCAAGCGCAGTCCCTGGGAAGGGAGACAAATCCTGCATTTCTGTTTTGTCAGTGCAATATGGGGTGGTGGACATTAAAAAAAAAAAAATTAAAAAATGAACAGTTTGTCTCCACTGGCAGCCCCTCAGCCGGTACAAACACGCAGATGCCAGCGCGCTCCAGCTGAGGCCGCGGCCTGAGGTGGGGCCTGCGCTGCCTCACCAGCCCATTGCAAGGCTCTGCCTGGAGCTTCCCTGGAACAGCAGCAGCCCAGCCCGGTGCTGCGGTGAAGTATTAACTCATACCCAACACAGTTTGTCTCCGAGGACCCTCTTGGCCCCTTCGTCATCCTGTGCTGACATTTTAATCGCGCTTTTGTGGGAGCCGGCTGGCAGTTTGTCATCAGGAATGGCGCGGCGAGGGGCCAGCGCGGGCTGCTGGCTGCGGCGGCTGCCGAGGGAAGCAGCCCCACTCTGACAGACTGAGCAATAATCTGAACTTACTGCGCTGAGCCTGTGGGACACCAGCCGGGCCGCTTTATCTTCTTCATTAAAGTGCGCTCAAAAAAAAAATCCATTTTCCTTTAAAGTCTCAGGAACAGATGGAGTAAAATTAATTGCGCCATTAAGTCCCGATAGACAATACCAGAGTGGTTTTCTTTCAACAGTGCATGTGTGTTACAAAGTGCTCTTCGTAAAAGGCAATTACTGCAACATTTGCCATAAAATAAAGGTTGCTTTAATGGGCAATAAACACAGGCTTCAAATTTTGTATGAAATGGGTCTCCAAAGGGCGCTGTTATAGGCAGCTCAAAGGCACAACTGACTTTAGTATTTCTGCTCTGGCTCCAGCTCAGCTAGTTCGGAGAACAATGATTTCCACCCTTGGATATTTTCTGATGGAATTATGTATGCCGTGTCAGCGCACGGCTGGGTCCTCTGAGCCACCTTTTGCTGGTTGGGAAATGGTGGCCAGGCCGGCTCCAACGCCTGCGCTGCTGGCAGCCATCAGCCATGGCGAGACAGGGAGGAGGAGGAGGAGTAGGGAGAGAGCTGAGGCCAGGATGGGCTCTTTCTTCTGAGCAGAAAATAATAAGGCCTCGCTTCCTGACAGATCCTTGCCAGTCGGAATTACCACTGGGTTTGTTTGATGCAAAGCCTGACATATTTATTCGTATTTCTTTTAAGTATAAATACCCTGGAAAATGGACACCACATCCTTGCGAATACAAGGAGGGAACTATAAAATGTGTGTGGGCAGTGCTCAGAAAACAAGAAACAACGGCATTTTTAAGCTTTTTGCTCTCTGGGCACTACAAGCCAAAACCAGTCATTACCCCACCAACTCACCATCAAACAGTTTGCGATGGCACTGCAAAACACAGCTTCTAAACAGCCTCATTCAGTGTCCTAACCAGAAATAAAACAACAAATCTACATCATTTACACCAAATGGTACATGGTATTTGTCAACTTAACAGCCAGCCTCACCCTGGGAGTAAAACACTTCATTTACAGAGATTTCAGTCATACACAAGCACCGATGGTATTAAGACAGATGCCTCACAAAACCTGCACACTCCTCCTGCAATGATCTGCCAAAACCCTTCTCTTCTGTCTCGTGGTGTGTGGTTGTCCTGGGTGCAGGCACTTGCCCACACACTTCTGGGCAGGAAAAGAGTTTCTATCTGATTCTTGCTCAGATTTATTTGAAGAGGAGGGAAAATCATTTCCATTCATTGTATTTTCACATTCCAGTAATTACAAAGCAAGCATGACATACAAACGATCCATTAATTGAAATATGGGCTCTATGAGCTCCAATATTTATAGCGTAAATCCATATTTAATTAAATAAAGCCAATAATGCTCATTTCAAAGGGAACACTGAAGCTTTTTATTTAACCATGTAGTTGATGCTGGATGTGCTCCTTTCTCATCAACACCTTTTAGCAAGTCACCCCTGGATGAGACAGGTAGGGGCGATGTTGGGTGTTGCCAACCTCAGCAACACCCCAGTCACAGGGCTGCCAGCACTCCCTGCTGCTGGGGGATCTTTCCATGGCTGTTACTATAACCACTGCTGGGTAATAGCATCAGTCAGCACCTCTGACTGAGAAGCTTTAATCACCCACTTAATTGCCTTAATCGCCTTTTACATAACTAAGAAATCACAACACTGCAATTGTCTGCCTCTGACACACAGGAACATCAGGGGTGTGACATTAATGACGTAGCTGTATTAATTGCTGGGGGCTAATGTTTCAGGATCTCAAAGTAACAGATGTTAAGCCCCCAAAACACTGCTGCTGCTCCCTGGGGACTCGGTGGGTCCAGTGCAAAGGCCAGTAGCAGTGGTGTAGGCAAGTGCAAGCACAACAAAATGGGCTTTATCATCAGCATGGGCACATAAACTCTGGGCACCTCTCACTTTTCTGGGTCACATAAACAAGACCACACACCTTTCAAGAATACATAAATATATTTTTTTCATTTGGTATCTGTTGTGGAAGACACACTTCTGAGCTTGCTATGAGAACTACTCAGTACAAAACTGGAAAAAGCCCCATTAAAGCCTCAGAACCCTCCTGTGTGACAAGGTAAGAGTGCTGCACCCACAGTGGATGGAGCACTTAGTACTTCCCTGGGACAAACATCCACAGTTTTACCAGACTTCACCATGATTGTGTTTTCCTTAATTTGATCAGTAATCAGATGCTACTTTCCAGTAGAAGAGCTCTACCCCATTTCTCCTTGCAGCATTATCAGCCTTCCCTGCTATGTGTTTCTAAGCTTTAAATACCATCCTCTTCCCCTCTTCTGTCAGGAGTCAGCTGGCAACATTGAGCACTTTTACTCCTTGCAAAACAAGGGTTAGTGTGCACAGGATGGCCTGGCTCCAACACAAGCAGATGCAGGGTATTTGCATAGGTCCAAGAAGGCAGAGAACAAGAGAGCTCTGCACTGGAAGGTGCTAAGATGGCAGTCTGATTGCACAGTAACCCCAAGTTTAGGGTGGCACTTACCTGATGAAAAGCCCTGCAGCCTTCTGACTCAAAGGGCTGGTTGTGCATCAACTCACAGTGCCAATGCAAGTTTTAAAAGTTGATGGGTGAGCTTGTCCCAGCAAACTTTATCCTGAAGGACTTACCATCTGTTACCTCACAGCTGATATAAAGCCAGCAGAGAGCACAAAAGCCCAAACAAAATTCTATCATATGCTCTGACTAACTGGACAGAAACGCAACCACATAAACAGACCTGACTTGGATAAAATTAATATTGGTGTGATATTCCAGGAATGCACCACCTTAGTATTACACATCCTGAAACTATGGCCTTGGCATGCTCATATATCCCAAAACATACCCTAAAACCGAGACGTAAAGGCAAGGACCTCGTAGACAGCATATGAATAATGACCTTCACCAAGCCATAGGATCCTTGGAGCCCCCAGCCTCAAAAAACTGACTCCAGTGTGTACAGAACTGATGCTGAATTAATTCCTATGCCTTGATTTACCTCTCTAACACACTGTACACACCTGTACTGGATTTCTAAAACTTGCAGGCAGTGCAAAGCTGACTCTGTCTTCTTGCATAGTCTCCTACAATCAGCAAAACTAAAGGATGAGACTGAAACTTCTCTTGAGCAAAACCCTCACAAGCTCAGTGCATCCCATTCACCTAAACACACAACATGCAGGGAATTAGTAGAACTGTCACTCCATCCCAGAAACTCAAAGGCAACACGTGGCGAGGGAAGTGGTGAGCAGCCCTCTGTCCTTCCCAGGGCACAAATTCACTCTGCCACTTCAGATCTGTTCCAAGCCAGACCTCAAGCAAAGCAGGTACGTCTGGATTCTGGCAGCCAACACAACAGCACAAAGCCAAAACTTCTCTGTGCTTTGCTTAATGAAGTCACCTTTGATGACAGATGAATTCTGAGTGTGGGATAGTATCTATAACAAAAAAATACCCCAACCAAACCAAAACACCAACAAACAAACCCAAAAGGACATGGAATTTGCTGGCCCATACCAGTTCTTCATGAGAGTCTACCAATGGGTAGAAATATTCTCATCTTGAGCTTCTGATATAATCAGAAGAACCAGAAATCATGCATTCCATAAAGGAAACCCCATTCCAAGCTCCTTCCAGCCCCATCCTTGCCAATGGTGTGGTGCAGGAGATAAGCAGTTGCCTCTCCAAGTGCCACACAGCAGTGAATAGAGGGTTTATTACTTTTAAACTTCTATTTACAACTCCACTATGTCAAGAGGTAGAGAGGAGTCCTCAGTAGGAGCTGTATGAAGTAAACAAGATGCTAAGAGCTTTCATGGCTTTTTAGTGCTAATGACAATTAATAATAAATGGGGACTTGCAACGCAGTTCCTGCACCCTGTGTTTATGGGTCCTCAACGTGGTGAAACACTGAGGCACAGCAAATATAAAGGGAGCAAAATAGCAAGACTTGGAGCAAAAGAACTGAAGTGGATAACCAAGGTTCTGGAGTATAGCTGAGATTTAGACTGAGGTTTTAAGCACAAGAAGCTAAGTTTTCAACTGGTAGCCACAGCAAGGTTGGCTTTCTATCTCTGCAAAGAAGCAGCTGGTAATGCCCACACTCCAGAGCCTTACACACCTTTCTAAGCAGAATTCTGAGAGGGTAGGAATGTATACAGGGAGAAAACAAACCTATGGAAGTCTCTGGGTCCTTCTCTTTGCATGCTTAGATTTCAGAGCTTGTTCAAGCAAAAGAAGGACAGGATCACAGACACAAAAATTGAAACCAAATAAATCTGCAGAACTCCCCACTCTCCAGAAGGGTCTTCACCTCTGCTGTTCTGCATTTCTGAATTCACAGATGTAGAATTCTTTATCCCTAGGAAGCTAATTATTATGAAAGGTCAAAACAAATAGCCTCACTTCTACATAAAGCTGCTGTTAATATAAAGAAGTAGACAACTCCAATTTACAAGCTATTTTGTTGTTGTAATTACACAGCTCCTTTCCATGTGAGACTTTGCAGCCATTTGGTTTAATGATGAACTAAGGAGAAGAGGAGGGGGAGGAAGGACAGCCGTGTCCCTGCAGAACAGCACTTTCCCAGGTAGCCCAAAGTCAGCTCCTGAGGGCTTCCTGAAATGCTTGTCCTCAAGAAAAAAAAAAAAAAATGCTGTGGAGCTGGGCGAGCAGCAAGCAAAGGGTTAAGCAGGCAGCCCATTAGAAATGTCCTTCAGTTCAGTGTCTGTTTTTCCTTACAGAACATTAAGCTCAGTGGGGCAGTCAGAAACCCCTGTGGTGCCCCCATTAAAAAAGATCAAGTCGCACATGTCGATATCACAGCTTCACCCATCCTGTAATTTGTCTGACAGCAGCTAATGCTGCTGGTCGTGGCCAGGGAGGACCAGGCTGCCTTTAAAGAGAAAGACCCAAATCCCTTTAAAAAAAAAAAAGAAATTATTTTGTGGTCAGACAAACCGCTTAACAATATAAAGATGCAATAAGTGTCTCTGCCCCTCCCTCCCTCCCACTGAAGCAGGATAAAGCCCAGCACACTACAAAATAATCCCAGCAAAGGCATTGCCAGGGCACTAACAAATGCTCTGGTGCAGTCAAAGCACCATCCCATGCTTTTTTTTTTCCCCTCCCCTTTCTTTTTTTTTTTTACTTTTTTTTTTTCCGGTAATGCCAAAGGCATTAAAAGAGATGAAAACCACTCCATTGAGCTAGGTGAAACCTTAATCCATTGGCCTTACTTTGCTGGGAAACCAGGGTTTGAATGAGGCCCAAGGCATAAATGAAATGAGTTTAGTGATCTCAGTTTAATTCTTAATAGGCCACAACAGGCATTGCAGATACAGAAGATACAATATTAGGAAATCAAACCCTTTCAGAATTGTTTTTTCCTTTCGGCTAATGAGGGTCAGGAGAGAATGAATATAGAAACTAAAACCTTAAGCCAACCTAAATAGCTCTCTATTGAGCTGGAGTGAATGAAGAGCAGGGGAGATTCTGCTTGTGAACTCCATGGTTGAAGACCCATTCTGCAGCAGGGCAGACACTGGAAAAGCTGATCTGCAGAAATTTAAGGCCCCACTGAAAGCACCAGAGGATTTCTAGTGATACCTCAGCAGATTTTTAATCAAATGGGATGTAATGGGACTTTGAACAGTCCCACTGAAGCCCAAACTTCAGTGATGAGAGGGTCAGACCTTTTGCTGACAGCTTCTTGAAAGCCACAGATACCTCCAAATAACCTGGAGTGGGAGGAAACCAAAGCAAACAAACTCCTATCCCTTGACTATTAGCATCCTTAGATAAAACAGTGCTCAGGATGCCAGGTCAGGGGATGCTTCGATCATGTCTACATGGACATTTTAGTTCCTTTCAGTTTTCCTAGCTCCAGTTGTTGAAGTGGATAGATTTACTGGAGGTCTCAGGTGGAAAGTCAAATGCTTTAAATGGAGATATTTTGCAAACACCAAATCAGTCAGTACTGAGACAGATCAATTTTGCTTTGCAGGAGGGTAAGGTGTCACTTCTTCATTCCCAGAAAAAAGGGAAGAAACAATGTAAAAAGACTGGATAACAGAGCCTAGAAGAAAACTGGCTGCAAAGCAGCTATTCAGAGAGATTAAATATTCTGAAGTGCCATGATGAAGGTCAGCTTTAAGCTCATTGCAGATTGAACCCCAAGGAATGCCACAGTAGTTAAATTCTAGCTCTGCTGGATGCCTTGAGCCAGTACCTTCCAAAACCTCCATGGTTTGGGTATCTCCCTGCCATTTGGCCATGATCCCTCAATGGCCAAAAAGAACATTTTCCCATACTCTGCACATCTCAGGGGATTTACACAACCGGGTGGCTGGACCCATCTTCCCACTCACATCCAAGGCAGCTTTGCACCAGGAGAACTCAAGCTAACTCTTCCTGCTTCACAAGAACCAAGGTAAGACCCAGCACCACTCAGAGCCTTCTCCAAACCAGCTCCTTTTATTCAAGCTCTGCCTCCTGCCCTGGGTCCCTCTCCTCCCAAAGCAGATGGGTGTCCATGTGATGGAGGAGTCCCAGGATACTGCAGGCATCAGGAAGAGGCACAGGATGGGGGGTGAACCATCCAGCTATGGCAGGACAGGTTGTTACCCCAAGAAAGCCCAGAGCAGCCAATTTCTCTGCAGTTTCACTCCTTCCCTCTACTACCCCACAGGCAGCATTGCCTACAGACTCCTGTTTGCTCCTGGGGTCTGCACCACAACCCTCCTGCCCATCACTAAACCAGACATCAAGCATACATGGCACCCTGTCTCCTCTCAGCTTGCCCTTGTGGGCCAGCCAATTAAAAAAAAATTTGATTTCAGGTTTACTAGGTGCAAAAATGAGTAAACAACAAAATAAAACTCCCATAAAAGTCCCCTACCAGCCCTCAAACACCTCCAGCACAGTTCACAAGGCTACCAAAAAAAGTAGATACATAACCTCCAGAGAGACACCGACATAAATCCTTCAGCAGGCTGTTTTATCTCACCACACAGAAATTCAATCACCCAACTCACTACACGTGAGGGTGGGGAAATCCATCACAGTCTTGATGCCTGCAGAAAACAAGCTCTTCTCCTAAAAGGTGGCAGCACTGCCATACTGGAGCTGTGTGTGTGTCTGGATGTATATATATATATATATCTCCATCACTTTTATGGAACTGTGTGATAATAACATGTCCAACCTGGTAGCCTAATGAATACACAGAGTGGTGTCCACAGTTAGATTTGCTAAAGCACTGAAGTTGGTGGTGGATGGCTCCATTACCATTCAATCCATGAAACACCAAGGGAATGAGAGTAATTTCAAAGCTTCCCTAACAGATTCCAGGCTGTTGGGCAATGGATTTCTACAATAAAATGCCCTGAGCTCGTATTGAGAAGTCCTTTCAGCATTGAGCATGCCACAGGTTTGACTGCTGCCATTTCGGTGAGAGCAGGAGCTGGAAATGCACTCCTGAACATGAATTTGCTCAGCCCTGATTCCCTGAAGGTGGAGATGTAAGAATAGATCCCAGGTTCAACTCAGTCATGCTGCTGTGGTCTCCAAAGAAGAAACTTGGCCATGCAACCTCAATTTGAAGGAGCATTTACGTATCAGAACCCCAAGAGATGACTAAAAATAAGAATCCAGGAGATGGGTATTCTAGGGAAGACTGAGAGACTACCATTGGGGAATCTAAGTACAGAACAAGGAATAAAGACAAAAAACAGTCCCACCTAATTTGGCTTGTATCTTTTTAGACTTTTCAGCCATTTCAATCTGCAATAAGCCTCTTTTTCCTCTGCTTTGCTCCAGCAGGTATCCTGCTAGGCTTCAGGGAGGCACAAAATGTGTTTGACTAAAGAACAGGCTTTACAGTTAACAAAGGTGCAATCTACACTGATAATGTATTCCTGCGTGTAATGGCCTGGAAGTGCTATATTCATGTATGAGCTTTCTCCAAATTATTTATTAATGGAAGAGATTGTATAAGCTATTGCTCCTTAATATGCTTGAAAGACTCCCATAAATGCACAGAATCCCTGCTCTTTGGATAGGTGTAGCAGACCTAAGGTGAGTGCAGCCATGTTACACCAACAAACACTGCTGTAAGGAGAGAAAATCAGGAACATCTCAGGCAAGAAACCACCTCTCTCAGCCCCAGCTCAAGAGCATGTGAACCAGCAGTCATCACAGCTGCCACATCACCCCAGGTTGCTATGGAGATAATTGCAATGTCATAACTAAAGGCTAATGTCAGCACCAGGTTTTACAAGGAAATGATTGGATTGTATTTTTAATTTATCCCCAAATTATTGCAACTTCTCCGTCAGGGAGAAAATGTGAATTGTAAATTTCAATTTTTGACAGCAACAGAGCATAACTTCGTGGGTTAGGACCCAGGATTCTTTCTATCACTTTGTTTCTTTGAAGGTGCTTTCAGGTGTTTCTCAACACAGCTGTATTGAGACAGGAAGACAGAAAATACAGGGGCTCCACAAAGACAAGCAATAATATACCTGTATTTTAGGATACATGTGGTACATCTACACTTTTTTCCCCTTTTAGCAACCCTGTTTTATTAACAATATGAATCAATAGTTCCAAAATGCTTTCTTGACCCCGGAGTTGTTAAGTTGCTCTCTGGTAAGAACACACAAACCAAAATGAAATTCTAAATTATCTTCACACTTGCTCGATCACACTCCCTGCCCTTTGAGCCTGAACCAGGGGCTCCCGAGCTCCTGAGCTAAATCCAGGCCAGCTTGGGGCCAAAGTTCTGTTTTCTTTGGGACTGACTTCAAAGTCAATAAGGTTTTTGCACAGCTTTAGTCCTCTGGCAGGGAGCTGTGGCTGTAGGACTGACAAGAACATCAAGCTGTAAGCTTTGCAGACTGGAAACCAACCATGTTGTACAGTGTCAGGTGTGTGTAGAGCATCACCCAGAAGCTAAAAACAATTAAATCAGTGCCATGATCATTGCAGAAGTAGTTTCACTGCTGTGCTGTCTGAATGCAAGAGTCAAAAATAGCTGGTGGCCAAAAGCAAAGAGGTTAAGCAAACTGGAAGCCTCCAGAATAAATGCAAGAGAGGATAATGCATGTGTTCATCTTAGCCTGCTCTCATTTCTATCAAGCCTTAGTTATTCTAAGAAAATAATTAAGTTTATTATTGAGAAAAATTATAGGAGCCACTGGCAGCAAGATAACTCAGCCCATGGACACTGTTGAGGACACCAAAATGCAGCTCTTCTACTACATGTGACATGAATTGCTCCAGCTGGACCTGCCACACCTGTACCACAGCCAACACTTCCCATGGACAGCAAGCACTGGTTATGGCACAAATGCCCATGGCCTTCCTTGGGAAAGGCTGTGTCCTGCCTCCAGAGAAGAGCTGTAGCTACACTGACACCAACAAGAAAAAAGGAAAGTGATGGGAAGGCAGAGAAACGAAGAGAATCTGTAGGTTGTCATAGAGGAAAACTAAAAAGAAGAGGAAATTCTGCTGGAAATGTTTCTATTTTTTAATTGTTGGCAACTTGGGTTTGACATTTCTGAAGGAGAAAATGGTCTAAAACCACAGTAGCACTTAATTCTGTTGACACAATTACCTTTCTTCTTGCTCATATTAAATGTCTTTGCTGTCCAAAGTGACTTCCAGGAGACAAAAGCAGAGCATTTTCCAAAAGCAAAAGATTGTCTTTAAACTTTGACTGTTCAGATTTATTACAGCCAAAATCTGAATGGCACAGCACAAGAGATTTTCACTTTTTCTGGCATTTTAAAATAAAGGAATTTATTAGCATTGTAGGTACACTAAGGATTATTTGAGTATTAGGAGGATATAAATTAAAATGCAATGTATCTTATGTATAAAACATAATGACTGCTGGGAGAGTAGGATCACACTTGAGTAGATGAGCAGAAGTAGGCTCTGTTGGAAGCAATTTGGCCCAGTTTGGAAAAACTAGCTGTTAAAAATCACAGGCAAATCCCAAACTGGCTGTTACCAGCTACCTTTCAGCAAGCTCTGCTTCTTGCCACTGCTGCCAGCTCTGTCCAAAGCTGCTCCCCTGTGCTCAGCCCAGCAAGTGCCTCCTCCTCCTCCTCCCCCTCCCCTTCCTCCTCCTTCCCCAGTGCTCAGGGCTGAGCACCAAAGCCCTTCAGCCTTTTGCATCCCCTGCTCTGCCCCCCAAAACCTGCCCCAGCCAGGAAACCTCCATGCAGAAAGGTTCTCCTGAAGAAGACCATCAGCTTGAAGGAAGCCACCAACCTCCCCAAGTCACAACATTGTCTCTTCTGTCTCACATGGGCTCACTAAAGGAAAAATGAGCCTGTCCTGAAAGGTACCAATTAGGGAGCATTATGCACATGACCCAAAGAGAAAGCACAACAGTGGGAGAGTCAGCTTGTAATAAGTGAGCTGCGCTTCTGTAATTTCAGAGGAAAATCCTTGGGGCACAGCCAGATTCTGAAATAAGAAGGCTGTACTTATAGCAATCAGTTTGGTTTGACATATTTCCCCTAATACACTAAATTACTCCTTCACTATCATCATAACTTCCTCTCAGTCATTCCTTGGCATCTTCCATTAGCTTGGCCTGAAAGCACTTATGGAGCTTCTCTGCTTTCTCTGACCTCTTGAAAACTGTGTTAATTCTCACAGGAGCTGCTGTGTGGGGAGGAGGGGGTGTGCAGCAGGCAATTACCCTGCCCAAGGGGCTGCCACCACCTTTCCCCAGGAGCAGGAGGTGAGCAGGAGGTGAGCTGGGTCTAGCTGGGCTTTGCTATTGCTCATCTACAGCCTTTTGTCCTCTTCTCCTGGGCTCCTCTACCATCCACCTCACTATAGAATCATAGAACTGGCTGGGTTGGAAGGGACCTCAGAGCTCATCAAGTCCAACCCTTGATCCACTCCCCCCGTGGTTCCCAGCCCATGGCACTCAGTGCCACATCCAGGCTCTTTGGAAAGATCTCCAGACACGGAGAATCCACTACTTCCCTGGGCAGCCCATTCCAATGCCTGATCACCCTCTCCAGAAAGAAATTCTTTCTCATCTCCAACCTAAACCTCCCCTGGCACAACTTGAGACCCTTTGTGCCCTCTTGTCTTGCTGAGAGTTGCCTGGGAAAAGAGCCCAACCCCCCCCTGGCTCCAACCTCCTTTCAGGGAGTTGCAGAGAGTGATGAGGTCTCCCCTGAGCCTCCTCTTCTCCAGCCTCAACACCCCCAGCTCCCTCAGCCTCTCCTCACAGGATCTGTGCTCAAGTCCCTTCACCAGCCTAGTCCCTAGTTCACCAGCTCGAGTCCCTAAATCACCAGCTCCTTTGGACCTGCTCCAGGACCTCGATATCCTTCCTAAACTGAAGGGCCCAGAACTGGACTAAACACCACAGTGAATCCCTTCACCATCCACCTCACCATGGTGAATTGTGACATCCCTGCTGGGGGTGGAAGGACAGAGCATTGCCAGCAGCCTTGCTCCTCACCAGGAAGCCAGGCAACCAAACCAGAGGACCAGCAACTGGCCCACTTGCTGGCCACCTCAGAGCATGACCCAAAGCCACTCCCGAATCATCACCGCAGCCTCAGCTTGATGACTTTTCCCTGGCATATTCTGTGGGTGTTTTACACAGCCCGTGGTTATACAGAGATTCAGCTGCAAGACACAGATTTAACAAGAGTTTGCCAGGTTTCTCATTTGTGGCACGATGATGACACGAAGTCCCACTCAAGATCATGGCTCTTTACACATCTCCAGTGAAACAAAGTTCTTGCCCCAAAGAATTAAAAGTCTGAAGAGACAAATGTGTTATGATAAAGCATGTCAAACCTAATCACCATACAGCACCTCTGCAAGTGCCTCTTCTCATCCAGCCCCCAAAAGAAGTCATCACAGCCCTGGACAGTTTTCATGTGGCAATCCCTGGCTGGGATGCATAATGCTGTTTCTTGTTTCACTGGGTTATTTCATACCAAATACACCCAGTGATGCCTTTATAATGATCTTTTTAATATTGCACTGGGCTGTTCTCAAAATATTAAGTGACAACAATGTAGTTCTGATTTTATTTTTCAAACCACCTGCATTCTCATTCACATCAAATTAAGACTTTTCCTGTAGAGCCAGAACTGGAAAAAGGATAATGCCTTTTTTTAAAGGAAAGAGGGGAAATTTAAAAAAAAAAAAAAAAAAAAAAAAAAAAAAAAAATCATGTTTCTTCAACCTTTTTTCATCCCACTACTTGGGTGCTTGTCTTTAATGAGCAGCTCCAAATGACAGCTTTAATCACTGCCTCTGGCCACTGAAAGAGGCAGCTAATGATAGGAAAGAACAGAGGACCATTTGCATCAATCAGCTCTAGTCTAAATCACTTTTTATGATAATGCACCGAAGCGAGGAAGAACGTCTCTGATGTCTCCTGCATGATGATGTACCACAGGGCTGCCTCCTCATCTCAGACCTCCACATAAATCTCTTAAAGATGCACACACACCCCACCCTGTGCTGCCAGCACTGGCCCTCGTTTTCTACACCATTAATGATCTACCACCAGGGTAGAGTCAGGAGAGGTTAAGCAATCAGTTCATTCAGTTTTCACTTTCTGCAGAGGATGCCCACTGCTCCAGGAGAAGGGGAGGGGAATACACAGACAATGCCTGAGCTGTCAAACAAATACAATTTAGGGCCCACATAATTCCTGGTTTGCCACCTATTGACATCAGGGGCTGACAGAGAAAAATATTGGGTAAAAATTCTGAAGGTGCTGCCTGCTACAGCATCACAGCTCTTCACACAGCACTGAAACACTGCTAAAGCTTCACTCTTGTGAGTACACTTCATTTATGCAGGAGTGCTGTCAAAGGGACTAATCCCCTAAATACAGATTACTCCCCCACCCTCCCACCCCCTGGAGGGGTTTATAGGATCAAGCCACAGTTCTTTAATACTAAAACAAAAGACTTGATCCTGTGGCAAGACAGTGCCCTGATTAGACACTGGACTGAGACAGAAGATCTGGGCTCAATTTCTGACCCAGCTCCAGATGGAGATCCCAAGCCTGAACCAGCTCTCTGTCAACACATCTACAGAAACCCCTCATCTTCCCAAGCTTCACAGCTCAGTGTGCATCAATAAATTCAGCTGCATCAGACATGGGAACTGTATGTACACAGACAAATCACTCTCTATAGAGTGGCAAGACACTGGAACAGTCTTATCAGGGTGCTGAGCCCCTGGCCCAGGCTGCCCAGAGAAGCTGTGGCTGCCCCAACCCTGGCAGTGATGAAATCCAGGTTGGATGGGGCTTGGAGCATCCTGGGCTGGTGGGAGGTGTCCTTGCCCATGGCAGGGGGTTGGAAATGGATGATGTTTGAGGTCCCTTCCAACTCAAACCTTTCTATGATATATTCTTTACACCGTGTGTCTCTCTACGTATCTACTCAGGGTCCTGCACAGATGCACTCTGGTTGCAGCAGAGACTGCTGGATGCTTCTCAAGCAAACAAAAAGAGCTCCCAAGAGGCCCAGTAGCAATGCTCAGGATGTAGCCAAGGATCAGATGTTCAGAAGCTCACACGACAAGACCTACATAGGAAACCTCAATGGATCCAGGCTGATCTGGGTGCCTAATTGCCTTTGGCTCCTTTGAAGACCCCAGCATGTTGCCAGCTTGGCAATGTTGGCTAACTCAACTGACCCAGGGGCTACCTGCAGACTGCTCATGTGTATCAGGACTGGTGAGATTTGCTGTCCAGACCTGCTTTTATGGGATGCAGGATGCTCTCCTGCTGGGTCATGTATCAAAACAAGCTCTGTCTGTCAAAACAAACTGAGAAGTGGAGCATCAAGTCTCCTAGATTTGTGGGGGATACATAAACACACAGGGCTTGGTTTATTATTCCTCTTAAATAAAGGGGAAAAGAGAAGACGATGCTAATATAATTTGGGAGTTACTCTGTTCTAGCTGGCATAAAGCTGGATGGAGGAAATGACACCAAGCTCCCTGGCAAGTGCTTACAGATCCTTCAGAACTGCCCAGAGGTGAGAGCGAGCAATCCTCAGCACTTTCTGATCTTGGAGTTTTGGCTGACACTTCTTAGGACAAGCCAATCACCTTGCAGGGAAAAAGAGAAGGAAAAGGACTCCAAAAAGGCCTTTTATTTCATCTACTGATGCCAATAAGGTATTCCTTCTGTTCATAGAAACAAGGGCTTAATCTTCAACAGCAAAGAGAGCTTACAACACCAGATGAAGTCACTGGATACTTTTAATAATCTGAATAAAACCAGGACTACTGTGATTGTATCTATCAGGAGTAAGGAGGGAGGAGAAGGCTCTGTTTAGTGGCAGTCAAATGCTGACTGACTGAAAATGATGAGCTCTCTGTCTGGAGAATCCTTCCAAGAAAACTGCCTCTTTAGCAGCACATGAGGTTCTGGTGGGTCATTGACACATGAGGAAAAGCCCTAAGGAAGTCCATACAGGTCCCAGTGAAGCACATGGCTTTTTTTTTTTTTTTCCTAAATGCTTCCCTTGATGGTTTTATTTCATTTTATTATAATAAACTTCAGAAAGTGTATTTGATCTGCCAGCATGTTCCTCACTGTCCACCAGGAGCTCATTTCAGCTGTGCAATGTAGCAAGTGCTGTACATTAGGTTAATTTTCATTTCAGCTGTACAACAGCCATTGTTGTTTCACTGCTTGGCTTAAGGGAACTGCTGGTGGATACAGGCAAAAACATACCAGCAGATCAGATGTTCTCTCTGAAGTTTACTTATAATGAAACATTAAAACAAAAACACCTCCCCCCAAAAATAACAAAAAACCAAAAACCAAGAAGAGGTAGAAAAGCTTTTAGAAGGCTTTAAAATACACTCAAGTGTCTGGAGAATTTAAATGTTTTGTCCTGTCCTTCCCAAAAACAAGTAAAAAGATATTTCATCTTCTGCTTTTACTCCTAGCAGAAGTCACATTACAGATGAAGTAAAAATCTCTTTTCTGCACTGCTCAACTTCCATCAACTTGGGGTGTGTCAAGACCTCATTAGCAGATAGTGTGGGTGGTGGCTTTATTTTTTATGTAAGTAAAACAAACAAACAAACAAAAAAACCCAGCTGAAACCAGTGTGATTTGAAGGCAGGACTGGACTCTGAACTATCTTGAACTTGACTCCAGGATTACAATCGATTTAGTTACAAATCCCAATGATTGGAACTTGGCCTTTGAAAATGTCACCAGGAAGCACCATCCTTGTCACCAGTTTTCCTACACTTACTCAAGGATCCTACCCTTTCCCTCATGGACTTCCATCAGTTCAGTTACATTATTCTCCTGGTTTTTTTCCATCCCACAGCTTATCCTGGTTCATTTCACAGAACCAGAACAGAGCACAGCCCAAAGAAAGGTCACAAACTACACCTGGCAAACCAGGAACCTCTTAAATCCACTTTACCACCAGAAGATTGGAATATGGAAATGTATCCAGGCTCCTAAACCTTTCACTGCTTTTGGGGGAGCCAACTTGACCTCAATTTCAAAACTTCCCTGACTGCAATTCTTCTGAATAGGGAACATGTAAAGCTTAAAATTAAACAAGACTTCACCAACAGAACTGGGCCTCTGCAATAACAAAACTTCAAGAATATATTCTGTATATCTTCAAGATTATATTCTGTAATAAAAAAAACTTCAAGCAGAAGTTAAAAAGCCCCTAACCCTACAAAAGGGCTCAAGGACATGCTGAGGCTACTGAGCTGCAATAAATCTCCACTCAGAACAAATGACTGATCTGTTCAGCTAGTGCAAAGTGAGCTGTGCCTATGCTTTGAGGTTATTTCTCAACTGAAACGAGTTTAATGGTCTCAACATCAGGGTGGTGGTTGGGGCCCTGCCAGCCCTCACACCACGCACCTCTCCCCACCCATGGGTGCTCCCCCCCAGCCATCCCTGCTCACCAAAGCACCAGCTGACAGCACAGGCTCCTGGGTTTATAGCCTTGAAATAACTCCCTGCTTCTGCTGGGAATTCCTAGAGCTTTCTTCCCATTCCCATCTCGCTGCCAAGATCCCACTTTGGAAAAAGAAATGAGTATTGAAATAGCCTCCCCAGGAAGGAGGAGAACCCTGACACTTTGTGTACACCAATAATTTTACACATCTCACCTCCCGAGTTAGAAAAATCTCCCACAGCTTTTGGTTCACTTTTAGCACAGGAGTGTTGGACTTCTGATGAATAGCTCAGCTCCAAATACACTTGGAGGTTTTTCCTTGGATGTTAAATTGGAGTAAATAACCTACAGTGAAGCTAATTGTATTGAAAATACAGAATATTGAGGAAACGTTAGATGTGATAAATATTTACCCTAAAGGGATTCAAAGGGAGTCTGTAACAATTTATTTCTAACCAATACCAAGTAATATTAAATTGCAGGGAAAATACAGCCCCAAAACCTATATTTTTCCAAGTTGTACTAATGATCATTCTTTGTGAAAAATGCCAGACAACAATGTCCTTTAACCATGCAGCTATATACAGTAATGTGGTTTTATAGTCCATGTTAGCATATTTCATCCTATACCCTGCAAAACAATGGATTGATTCTGCTTTCACCCAAATTGGTGTAACTAATTAGACCCAACTTGAATTACTCCTGATCCTATTCATGTAAACAGTCTTGATAACTTCAGTGGGGCTATTAGTGAAAATAAGGACTCACACAGAGTAAGGATTTATAGGCTCCAATCCTCTCTATTTGAAGTAAAAAGCAGTAAAACGGCTCAGTAAAATGCAGCCAATTCCAACACAGAGGGAGAAAGATGAACTGTACACAGCTTAAGAGTGGAAGAGTAAAAAAAAAGGAGCATTTGGGCCAAATTAATTGGGAGAAAAAAATAAAAACTACTCTTTGAAAGAACTGTCAAATCAAAGACCTGGTACTGAGATTTTTCCCAAAGAGTACCCAGAGAGAGGTCTGGAAATTCCAAAGGCACCAGTGACACAAGAGGCCACCAGTGCTCAGCACCCCATGGTTTCCACCCAAGTGCTTGCTTGGGAAAGGAATCTCAGAACGTGTTTAACCACCCAGGATTTTTTTCCCCTTTAAGCCAAAACCAGTGAGGACATGTATGGAAATGTGAACGGTTTCATTTGGAGCTTGGCTCAAAAATTCAGCTCAGCTTCATGTTTCAAATGAACCAGTTCACCCAGTCCTCTTATCCAGTGCCTGAATCCAGTCCATTCAGCTGATGCTAAACCAGATGATGAGGAAATAAAAGGTTCTACTGAAAAGAAGGAAAGGGAGGGGGGGAGAAACTATATTAATCACTACCAGAAAACATCTGTTTTGAAATGGTGTTTTTGATCTATACTGTTTGTGATGCAAGAGGAAAGGCTTTGCAATCCATATGACCACCAGATCTTCATTTTGTTGGGATTAGGGGTCAGCAGAAGGGACTGGGAGAGGGAAGAGCAGGAGAAAGATGCCTGTAATGAATGCCAGGATGCTCACTCTATATAAAGACAACCTACACTTGCACAAGTCCACTTCCAAAAAATCTGCTTGATTTATAACAGGAGAAACCAATTAATAGTTGAAGGTTTGGAGACATTTAGCTTCAAACACCTTTAATGAAATACAAAGCAGGGCTTCAAAATGCAGATGCTGCAGGCACACTTATGAAGTCATTTTACATGCACAAAGAGAAATCAGCAGAAAGTTTTGCTCTTGTTGTCATTTTTATAGTCAGAACTTTACTATAAAGGACATCAGCAGCAGCATCATGGTCTTTCCTAATGACAGCTGGAGAGACAGAGGCTGCTGCTGAGTTATTTATTCAACATGGTCCCTGCCACCAGCATACCAGAACTGACCCAATTGCCATGTTCCATTCCTGAGCTTTATTTATGAATTCAAACAGTCTAAAGAGAAAGAAGAAAGTGAAGAAGGGGATAGTTTTTGAGCCAATAAGCAAGTCTGAACTCATTCTGCAGCAAGTGAAGGACATCTTGACTTGGAGAGAGTAGCAACATGATGCTGAGAGAAGAGGTCTCTGCATCAGTTGCTTATTCCAGCTTTATCTCACCTGGCAGCTGTGGCATTTGAGCTGGCAGTGCTTCAGACCACTCCTCTGGTGGAAACACTGGAATTGGGTTTCTGATCTTTGAGAACAGAAAGGCTCAAAGGTGCTGGGAGATCTTCAGCTAAAGATGAAAAGTACTTTGGATCATATTCCCACAAGTCTACTTGCTAACTTACTTGGTAGGTATGTCTAGTCTTCTGGCATGCCAGAAACTACATGAAAAATAAAACCAAAACAAAAAAACAACAATCCTACAACCAACCAGTTTATTCACATCTATGTAGAATCTCCTCCACAGTAAGCAGGAGGAAATCACATCCCCTCTGAGGGTTTTGCCGCGCCTATTCCTCTTTTCACCACCTTTCCTGTAAAATTCTCTCCCCAGCTCAGCTGACAAATATCACCTGAGAAATACCTTTGATCATTTTCTTTTTTGGCATCTTTGTAGTGCTCACAGGAAATTCAGGGATCAAACCCAATGTGTGAAAGGAAAATTTCAGACTCCAGGAAATTCTGGTAAAATCTGAGAAACACAATTCCAGCAGCACATTTCCTCTTGCATTACTGAGAACAAACCAAAAAGCCAGTACAAGGGCAGCAGAAGTTTATTTATTCACTGAGACTGGCATAACCATCTGACAACTTGCATTACAATCAACATCATTATTTTCACGTGTTTAACATTTCTCCTTATCTTTACCAGGACACACAGCAGTGTATGGTAGGTTGCAAAGGCTAAGTGAATACATGACCCCCTTCTCTCCTTCTACTCTCCTTTTCTTTAACCACACACAAGAGTGTACAATTAAAACAGCTTAATTAATTCTCAAAACTTGAAAGTGACACTGAGAGAAATGTTCAACTCCTGTCCAAATGACCCTTTCCCAAAGAGATACACAGGATCCTCTCCAGTGCCTGAAGGAAATTCCACCATTCTCTCTGCATCCACACTCAAGATTCTGGGTGAATTCCTGCCCATGCTCACTTACTTATACCAAAGGGCACTACAGACCCCACACAAATTTTGTACCCAAGTATCTTTCCCAGGAGAGTTTCCAGACATATATTCATGGAAGAACTGAAATCCAAGCATAAACATGTTCTTCCTATTTACTTCTGTCTTTCCAGCTGACCCCCACATTACACAGGGTGGAGGTCAAAGTAGGTTTTCCTGTTTCTATTCCATGGAATGGTTTGGATCCTGGATCCACTGTGGTTATCCATACCTTTCCCACCATAAGGCCACAGTGCTGTGCTCTCAGTGGGTTTACATCTCTCAGCCAGTTGAGAATTGGAGCTGGAGGAAAAGGGAAAAGGCTGTTGCCTGCTTACTGAGTGATGTAAAGAAAGCTTATTAGAGCCATGCTCTGAAATCTGGGCTGGCTTCTGAGGGGTTTTCTCATAGAATTAGTTTTGACCTACAAAACAGCAAATGCTTTGGGCACTAATTACTTAAAAGCTCATTTGTCTCTCTGGGTAGTAACATGACAAGCTGTGGTCAGTGGATGTTCTTCAGCTGACAGTCCCTTGGGGGTTGTCTTCGCTGCAAAGTTAACTCAAGTCCTAGCAACACACAGGGGCTCAACTCAGAGCCCAGACAAGCTCCTTAATTCTCTCACCAAGGGACCTACATTCAACCTTACACACTGCTGACACTCAGGCAAATGGGACAGAGCCATCATACAAGACCTGGCACCAAGAGCCTCAGCACAGAGCTCCCTGCAAGGACGAACAAGTGCTGCCACCATTAGCTGAGAAGGGATTAATGAGGTGCCCAAAGGGATTATTACCCAAGGAGCACTGCCTAGGACAAAGAAAAAAAGTGAAGCAAGAAGATCCCAGAGTGATCCTGAGCTTTAGGGGAGACATAATAATGAAAAGTTCACCTCGAGTGGCACCGGTCTTTACCAGGGGGATATTTTGTTCTTAAATTCCCTGGGTTTATTAGAACTTCTGGATTTCTTGCACAACCCACCTTTTCTCTTGGGATAAGAGAATTCAGGTGGCTGGGTAGGAAAACTGCAGTTGCTCTGCTCTTTCAGCTCCTGCTGTTAACCACAGAGTTACCTTTAAAACGGTTGTTGGGTTACAGGCTAGTGGAAATGTGCATCCATTACAACTTGAAAACATATTTTCAAAGTTTCTACAATTTAGGAAGGCCTTCTTTGCATTTAATTAAACCCATACAAGCTGTATGGCCCAGACTGCCAAGCAATGTGAATACATGGAATATGTGCCACCCATTCAGAAGTTTCCCACCCAATCCTATTCCTTAAGCTTTATGCTTATTGTGCAATCACCAACTGCACTTTTATTGTGTGCCTAACAGAAACATGAAAAGACAGGTAACAAACCATCATTAAATATTTAACTGATGCAGGGAAATCTTGCCCAATGTATCACCTGCTGCTGATGGTGATACAAGGAGCTGACATTTAGTGGAACACAGTGCAGTGAGCAAACCCCAGTGCTGAGAACACCACCCTGGGACATGACATGAAGGAGGCAAAGGCAATTTCAGACCAAGAGCCAAACCTTCCATGGTAATTCCTACATAGCACAAAGCACCAACATCTATTCCAAAGAGACAGCTGAAGGGAGCCTATTTAAAATGGTTTTGGGTTTGGTTTGTTTTTTTCTTTACCCCTTTTAAGCTTTGTTTCCAGCCCTGCTGCCTTGTGAATTTTCCACGCCTTGTGTGTTTTGCACTTGATCTTTTGGGCTCCCTTACACACTCAGACTATAAATGATTTTTTCATAAGTAAGAGACCTTTAATAAAAACCTAAAAATTCTGAGTAATATCATAGCCAGGTCCAGAAGCACACATCACCTATGGAGTGGGAACTCAAAGCAAAAATTCCCAAGAGCATTATGATCCTCCCCTCTGCTGTAAAGAAAATGTCTTCTTGGTATTTGCCTGGATTATGCTTCCCTGTTACCATGGGAGTTTAAAGAGCAGGAATTCAGAGATAACTTCTAAACTCCAACATCAAACACTTGTCATTCAGTAATAGCTTTTAGATGTCAACAATATAATGCAATCCAGTACATTTATACAGTCCAGATAGGACAAATGAAGGTCAGTTTAATCATGAGAACCTCCTATATTTGTTTCACCTCTGACATCACTTGTTTTACAAAAAAAGAGAGCTAAACCACACCCTTCCTTCAAGAAAGAGGGATAATATTATTTATCAGTCAGCAGTTTCTGCACTACAATTTCTATATGCAAGGATAAGGAATCCTTACATCCAACACTCACAGGTTTCTTGGTGCTGAGCAGAGTTCTTTCTCTGGAGGCTTTCAGTCCCATATATTCAAGACTGGAAAGCCCTTCAACTTTGTTCTCCTTCACACCTGGTGTCCTGGCCTCTGATGCTGCTGTGCCTTGTTAAAATCAGGTTAACCCATACTTATTTCTCAGCATCTGCCTGATCATTATGCAGGTGTCACATGCTTTACTAAATTTCCCTGCTCCGATTCTGAAAAAACCCAACATCCTAAAGCAGATTTATTTTTTATCCTCAGACACTGCCTCATCAGCTGGTTATTTAAAAACTTTGTTCCAAGCTGCTGAACCCAAGAGGCCAAAACTTTCCACTTAATAAGACTGAACGGACCCCACAAGATGTTATTAGGTACAGACATTTGCATCATCATTAGCAAAAATGATCTGTAGTTCAGAAAGCATCCATGTCCCATAAGGTTCCCATTTTCACTTTCCAATCTGTAGTCCACATGCAGGGAAATGAAGGCATCCGTGGCATGAAGCACAAGAGCAGCTTATGAAGGCTTTATCAGTAAGTGGTACAAACTGTAAAACTTGCTCTATGAATAGTAAAAATGCTATTAAAAAGAGGTATAAAAGTCAGTCATTATAATTGGAGGTTACTAATATGGCAGTTACCTTTGGCTGGTGGTTTTGGCACTGTTAGTTAAAATATGTACAAGCTCACACACATCACAGACAGAACTAAAGACACTCAGATTACTACAGATTGAGTTCCTAAGAGAACCAGTTTCAGATGGAGTTCAGACTCTTTCCAAGCACCCACAACTGCTACTTATTCTTCAGGACATTAACAGGCAAAGAAAACAAACCTGACTTTTGGTTTGTGACCCACATCCCAATATTTCTCCAGCTCCAGTGTCTCTGCCCAGAGCTCACCCTTCACATGCAGTCCCACTGCTCCAGGGAAGGTCTGTCCCTAGCACCACACTACAGGAGCCATTTGGCACCCTGGGCCAACAAGTCTCTGTATTCATGAGCAAATGAGAACAAAGTCAGTGTCCACCTTCCTGGGCAGCTGTAAACTTCATATGCACACTTTAAATGTTACATTATGGGATAAAAAAAGGGAAAAGTAGGCCTCTTTAGAAAGGAATTTTTTTAATCATGTTTTTTTCAGATCATGCCACTAGAAATCAACCCCCTTTGAAGCTCACAATTCCAAGCCTCTGAGCTACATACTCAGGCTGTGCATTCAATTTCTCACCAAATTCCACCATTATTCAGCTGTGACTCCACATCACTCAGAATAACTTCACCAAAAACATCCCCTTTCTCAGTCTGCTGGACCTTACTCCTGTTTCCTTGTCCTTGCCCAAATAAACCACAGCAGAAGTACACTATAATTACACAGACTCTTAATTAAACTGAAGAATTTAGTGCACCTCCAGTGTTGCTATTACCAGCAGTAATGCCATTCAATCAAGACGATAGACTTCCATGTATTACTGAGCTCCTAATTGCTAATTGCTTTCCTAGCTCATAATTACTAGCATGCTATTAGAAAATATGGTTAAAATACAGACATTGCCATGAAATGATGCTTCTGTACTTTCCCAGTTTGAAGGGTGGTGACCCAGCCGTGGCCAGAGCTCAGCTCACCCCCTCACCCTCCCTTGGCCCCCTCCTGGGCAGCACCCCTGGCTGCTCACACAAACCATTGCACAAAGCACAAGTGGGTGCTGGAAATTGGTTTCTCTCCCAGCCACTTCCATGGAAGAAGCTGGCAATGCTGGAGAAGCTCAGGAGCAAGGCATGATCCCAGCCTGGCCAGGGGAAAGATGTCCTTAGCATCCGATTTGGGGAAGGGAGCTGCTCCAAGTACACCCCAGGAGAGCTCTGCACTAAGGCAGCAGCACCCCCATCCCACCCCATTAAGTGGGCACAGGCAACACCTGATGACACTTTGGGCTGTGTCCCAGCTGCTGCCATCAAGGTAGTGAGGGTAGGAGTGCACAGCTGCTGCCCTAACTCCAAGGCAAGTCTCCATGGAGCCTGCATTTTACTCTTAGCACAAACACACGACTACGTGAGACCTCACTTTTCCTTCAAAGAAGGAAAATATCTCTAAAGAAAGCCACCCTCAGAGATCTAAGGAATAATCTGGAAATGCCACAGTGAGAAACTCAACCTCCAGCAGCAGAAAGCTGTGCTGGTCCTGGCAGAGGTGGACCCAGGCTCTGGTGACTTCCCCCTGCACCTCCACTCTGGCAGTTCTGGGAAACTCACTGCTGTGACAGAGTTAATTCAGATTTAAACCACAGCAAAAGCAAATATGACTCCAGATTCCTCACAGTTACTCATGGCCCATCCTCAAACCCACAAACCTAAGGTAAAGCTTTCCTTTAATGAGCACTGAATGACACACATACCACCAGCAGAAACCAAAACCAAACTCTGTTTCATCTGTGGCCAGATCAGATCTTCTCTCGTGTTTTCCACACCTGAAACAGCCAATTTCTATTCTCATAAACAACCCAGCACCTAGGAACACTTAGAAACACATTTCCAACGCCCTGGCTCCCAAGTTGGAGCACTGATGTTCTCCTTATCTGCATCTTATGGCTGCAGGGTTAACACCAGAGACTCCTGCATATTTTCAATGCTGCAGTACAAAATTTGGTCCTTGCAGAAGGAATTTAGAAAAAAACACCCCAAACTAGGAGATGGGGGAAGTGAAAATAATTAATTCCTTGTCCCTTTCTGTTTCTCCTCACCCCTAGAATAAACTCACTACTATTGCTTTGATATTCAAGAAATTTTTATACCCAGTGTCCCCTAGAGGAAATGTTCCTCATTCCTATTAATCCTGGACTTTTAAATGACAACAAGCACATTAATGAGGTGTCTGTATAATAAAAAACTCTACACTGATCAGTATGTGTTATTCATCAGGCTAACTTGTGATGCTTCAGATTTCATAGGAGGAATGGAGACACATTCCTTCCCAGCTTGGGACAGGCATTTTGATGTATAAAAGGAGAAAATGCTCATCAAGTCAGGCACTCCAAACCCAGTGCTTCCTATACAACCCCGACCCTTGCCCTGCCAAGCATGGAGCACTCAGAGCCTCTGTTGGCCTTGCAGAGAGAAGCAACCACTGTGTAACCACCAAATAGGGGCTGGGGTCAGTTTTGAGGCACATGGGTGCCACACTATACCCTTTGGAACCAAAGGGTAAAACCACTCATGCACTGCAGCAGGTCCCAGGGGCAACAACAGCCACTAACAAAGCCCTAAACACCACACACCCCCTCCAGCTTTTGTCTCATCAGCCATTCCAGACTCACAGCCAGTGCTGACTCAGCAAGTGTGGTGTTTTTGGGGAGGGATGCACTGCTGGAAGTGCTGATGAGATGCAGGGGGGAAGAGGAAGCATGTGAGGGGCAGTGAATCCACCTGCTTGGGCACTCTTGTGAGAAGGACTTTCAGTAACCCAAGAGCACAAAAAGGAACTCTAAAGGCTGCCTACCTGGGCTTATGAGGTGGAGAAGAAGGCTGCTGCTTCATTCAGGGAAATTCTCCATGTGAAATGGAGGTTTGCTCACCTTTTGATGTTGTCACTTAATAACCTTGTAAGTGAAGAATACTGAACCCCATTTTCATATTTTCAGTCATAGGTAGTTTTTCTGCTTTGCTAACTTTTAGACACTCAGCTCATATTCTACCCACATCTTTAAAGGTCATTGTTCCCACTGTGCCTTTTGGTGGGGATGGTTTTTTGGTGGATAGACACACAACTGTAAAAAAGCTCCTGGCTGCTTAAGTTCCTTCCTTCATCACTCTTCCCTCTCCTTGAAAAAAATTACAAAGGTGCTGATGTCTCTGTAGGAAAAGTTCTGAAAGGATTCTGGAGGCATACAGAGTCTTCAACAAATGTTTCAAAGCAGATTCATCATTTGCAGTGAATACAAGTTTTTGACTGGTATGTAGGAAGGAGCTTGAATAAGCTCAGATCTCAGGACTGAAGGTTTTTCTAAAGAAAAAGCTCTAGAAATGCCTGCATGTAGATAGGGGGAAATGTGTGTGAATCAAGAACAAAGCCCCAGGACACAGCAAGAGTGAATAACCTTTCAGATCAAGCTGGTTTCCCCACTAGAGAGAGTTCCAGCCTGCACGTTACCATTTGATGCAAATCTATGTCTGAATAGCACTACTGGATAATAGATAAAAGATTATCTGTGACATTATGAAAAATGAAAGCTTAAAAATGGCTACAAGTTCCATGAAAAACCCCCAAATTAGACAGTCTTCCTGAAGGACAACAATAGCCCCCATGGTTCATTCAATACTGCAGCCCTGCTCCTGTCCACCATTGTTCCAACAACTTGCACCAGCTCCTCTGTGCACAGCAGCTTCCCTGCTGCCTCCTCTCTGCTGAAAGGGAAGGTCCAAGGAACAAACCCAGTTGGGATTCCTTTCCCTCAACGTGAAATTGTGACAGAAATTCAATTGGAGCAGCTCCACATTCAGCACATTTGATTGAACAAGAGAATTACAGACGGAAGGCAGGGATTTCCAGGGCAGGCAAGAATCTGATTCTCATCTCAGTTCTTCCTGACTAAAGAAGAAGAAACTGTTTCTCACTTACCAGTGAAGGCCCAGGACGAGGATACCTTTGTAGAATGACAGAGTCTGCTGAGCTGGAAGGCACCCATCAGGATCATCAAGTCCAACTCCTGTCCCTGTGTAGGGCACCCCCAGGATCACACCAGGTGCCTGAGAGCTTCATCCAAACACTTCTGGAACTCGGGCAGGCTTGGAGCTGTGAGCACTTCCCTGGAGAGCCCATTCCACTGCTCAGCCACTCTCTGGGTGAAAAGCCTTTTCCTTATATCTCACCTAACCCTTTGCTGCACAGATTCCTGCTGTGCACTCACAAATACCAAACGAAGGGAAGCTGCAGACCAAGGTACGAAGGATAAATCTATTCCCACCATCTTCAGCCACAAGAAGCTGCTCAGTGGAAGGTGTTTTAGGGCAGAGGACCCAACCTCCCCACAGCTGCAGCCACTTGGGGCTCTAAACGGGGACACCTGTGGATGTGTTTATCTGTTTCAGCTGGTGTAAACTGGTGTAAACTGGCCTCATTCCACTGACATCAGCAAAACCATGCTGATTTATACAAACTGATCTCAGCCACTGTAATTGCATGTCTTTTCCTAGCTCCAAGTCCTGCTCTGTAACAGAGCAAGATCCCAGTTACTTGGTGTATTCCTCTTCCATGCTCTCAGAACCCAGTCTGGCACAGCAATCTAATCCATTCCAGTGAAATACACCCTTCTACTCACAGTAATACAAGCCTTTAAAATACAGACAAATATAAAGTTCAGCCTAACTACACCAAATCCACAGCTATTGTTTTCATTAAGTGAAAGCACAGTGGAGGTCAAGCAATAGAGATGCCAGTTCAACACGGACACGTTTCCTTGCTCAGTATTTCTACATTGTATTGCACGATTGACATTTGGGCTGGCATGTTGAAAAAGCTGTGAAATTATATTGAAAATCTGAAAAACAAGCCCTGACAGGCACTCTGAGAGAGCCGTGACGGGGGGAAGAGACAGCAAGGCAGGGAAAAAATAATCCTTGTGCAACCTGTAATGATCATTTCTCTGTTCTGCCATGCAGGTTGCTTCCTCGGGAGCACCTGTACTGACAGAGGCAACGTCTTGCCAGGACATGAACCCACGAGCCAACAATCACCACTTATCAAAAAAAAAAGCCCTTCAGACTTCACCAGGAGTATTAACAGAACAATTGGTTTTTGCAGAGTTTATTCACAGAAAAGCAGGTCCAAAGACAACTTCTGTCAAAGCCTGGGGATCAGCTAAAACCTCCTGAGCTGAGGACACCCAGCCTGGTGGGATGTGGCCCTATGGAAAAGTCCTGCTCAGCGTGGGCTTGGCTGCTCCACATCATCCACAGGGATGCTCCTGGAGCAGCCAGGGGAGACTTATTTGAGACTGCAGGAGAAGCTGGGATCTGGCAGCAGCTGCCCATGTGGCACTTTGTTCAGGAAGATTGAATCAGTCCAGTGTTAAATTAACAACTGGGAACGGTGCAGAGAATTGGGCTGACACTGGAGTTGTTTAACTTTGATTTTCATTGTCTCATTTTTCTGAGCGTGGCAGCATTCCAGTGCTCCAAGGTGAGAAATGCATTTGTGCTCTTCAGTAACTCTGAATATCAGCAATCACTCTTTGAATTGAAATCCCCATCAGACATCTCCCTGGAAAATGACAATACAGAAGAGCTACAGCTAAAGCTCCAAAGTGTCCAGAAGGACAAACTCTTAGTACAGGGAGGGGGGGAAGAACAACACTTCCCTGTGAGGCAGAAATGGGATGAAAATTCCCCAGTCCCAGGAACAAGCCATCCAGGGTTTAATGAATACATTTGCAGCAAGCCAGGGTGCTCTAGCTGTTGTTAGATATGCTGATTTTTCAGTGTGGTTGAAGCTTCATTTATGATTTCAGTAAAAGCTCAATTTTTTTTCTCTCTAGTTAAAAAATGAGCCTCCAGCTACAAATTGGACGATTACAGCCAGTATTGTAGAGCAGCAGTAAAAAAGTGTTAATGAGCTGCAGGATATCAGAAACAAAAAAGAAAATATTTCCCCTGCAGGCCAAACAAAATTAATTTTAAAAATTAATGTAAACCACTAATGCAGCAAGTGCCTCCATTAAATTATGAGGCTATGACATGTACAATGCAATATTTTTGCTGTTGAATTTGTTATCTAAAAGGTGTTCATTGTTTATTATGGTGTGAAAAGCTGTTTTCCTCCAGATAGGCTGGTTCATTATGAAATTGGATTCTTGCCATAGCCCTATTTCTTAGCAATGAAGCGATGCCCTGTAGCAAAGAAATGCCGAGCACAGCTCTCTGCTTCAGTATCAGAAATGTAAATCAAAAGACTCCAGTCTGCTTTTTAAATGGCTTTTTGGTCTTTACAGAGATGAAATTCACCCCCCAAATATTTCACATTGCTGGCTGGTGAAAACAGCTTCTCCAAATTCCAGCTCTGCTGAATGATTCTGATGATAATAATCCCTGGCAATGAAGGGTTTGTAACCAGTCATGCTATTAAACCACTTTTATTTCTGGTGTTTCATTCATCATCCTGTAACAGGTTTGGCTTCAGGAAAGGAAAGGAGCCTATGTAATAACTGCCTAAGGAGAAAACAACATTCTGAAAAGAAAGAAGATATGTACAATTACAGAAATTATAAAGACTGTTAATATTTTAGGGCTGAGAATTTCACAGAACTGGAAGGACTCTCAGCACTGGAAGCCAACACTGAGCACCAGGGTGGGACCCCCTGTGAGCTTGGGACCTTGCCAGGGCAGCCAGAGGAGGTATGGCCCTAAGGAAGAGGATGTAACAGAGAAACAAGAGCTGCTTTTGCTTCTTGAGGTTGATAAAAACACTGGGGCTTTCACTTCTGAATAACAGTGAGGAGACAAAAACCAAAATGTAACCAAAAGCCCTCGATTGGCATATATAAAATTACTCTATTTAGCAAAATTAGATATTTTGTTGGCCTTCATTTACGAGCCAAAACACCCTGAGTGGAACTACTTACCAGTTTTAATTAGTAATAAAAAGCTTACAAGCACCAGGGGAGCCAGAACTGGAGTCTGTGGGCCAAATCCTGCGCTCACATTACATCAGTTGAAATCTAGGTTCTTCTTATCTTCAAAGAAGTTGCTTTGTGCCTTCCACAGGACAACTCTGTGGCCTCCAGTCACAGTGAAGATGGAAACTTGTCCTGGGAGTGACACCCTGTGAACCTGTCATTTGACCAGGTTTAACATAGATTGCTGTCAGGAGATTTGCAAGTGCTCGGGGCATGAGTCACTGGGGATTAATTACTGGTTTGAGTGGTTTTGTTTGGTTTCTGTCTTGATATACTTTGCAAACAAGTAGTTCTTAAGAGTACTCTTCGAAATTCAAAAGGCACATCAGGATTTATCCAGTAGTCAGCAAAGAACAAGACAAACATGCAAAAAATTACAGCGAAAAATGCTAATTAATAATAAGTATTTTCAAGGCACCTTCCAGGTACTGTGATAAAACACACGGATGGTTTGCTTGGAGTAAGTGGGACTTAGAGGGAGCATGCTGTGATTTACAGCCTTGTTGAGACACAACTTGTGTTCCTCTGCCACCACCCTGCCTTGAAAACTCACAGCACTAAAGCAATGAAAGTTGGTGCTCATCCATGGAAGTGTCCATGAGCTCAGAATCTCTACATGGATTTTTACTACAGCCATATCAGTTTCTATAGTTGAAGCAGTACAACATATACATATATTTATGTGTATGTCATCTTCATGTTAAAAAGTGCCAAATGAACAATCCTGCCTTAAAACACCCAAGGGATTAATTCTGTTGCCTTACACTCGACTGACTGTAGTTTACCTCTACAGACTCTTCACTGATAAACTTCCAGGCAAGGAGATAATTCAGCTCAGTTTTCTCCTATTGATCTGATAAATGAAATTTATACACATGCTTCATGATGAAATAAAAAAATCAAATGAAAAAACAAGATGTTCTGGTTGACAGTCTGGACACAAGATCAGCTGGAGAATAACTTATGATAAACATTTTGTCAGATCTTCCTGTGCATTTTCATTTCAACCTTCCTTAAATAAACTCCACCAACAGCCAGAACCTGACCTGAAAAGCTTGCTGATGGGGAACATCAGTGAGGCCAAAGACCAAGGCTCTTGTGGGGAGAGGCTGCACAGTGCAGCCCAGCTCTGCTCCCAGGGGGAAGCAGAGGATGCCATCAGCATCTCCCTGAGCTACTCTGCAACCCTACATGCAAAGGACTTTCAGGAGTTGTCCACAGAAAAGAGGCACCTCCCAATCCCCCACATCTTTTTTTGTTTTATTTTTTTCCTTGTTTGTTTTTTCTTCATAGAATCTTAAAGGTTAGAAAAGACCTCTAAGATCGTCCAGTCCAACCATCAACCCAACTCCACCACGGCCTCTAAACCATGTCCCAAAGAGCCACATCTACACAAAGAGCCACATTGAACACTTCCAGGAATGCTGACTTCCCAGATAAGCCTATTCCAATGACATTAAGAAGGGTTAGAGGTGGAGAGCCTCTGGCACACAGTGGGACACCCCAGGTATAAAATCAGCACACAAGTAGTGATTCAGTAGGATGCCCCTGCCCATCACATGCCTTTGCGGTTCAGTAATGGTCAGGGGAAAAAATTACTATTTTTCAACTCAAAGGAGAGTCAGGAAGAAACAAACAAGCAAAATCACTTCCAGCTCTCTCCATCAGGGAAAGGTCTGGATCAAGAGGTCATTTCTGGGCCAATTACCAATCCATGAAGCAACACCTTTCCCTCCTCTAGCTACCAAAATGCTGACATTTTTCAGGCCAAAGCAAGCTGACAGATGAGCCCACCTTGCCTGAGACTGCCACACACTGCATCAATTTTATCAGTTTCAATCTGATATTGTTTATTGATGTCTTAGTCAAAATTCCCTCATCTTTCATTAGGAGGGACCAAACCAAGCAACCTTCAGCAGCAGCAAGGCTCAGGAAGGGAGCCAGGGAGCAGTCTGCAAGCTCTGCAGTGCCATACTGATCACACATGCACTGTGAGCTCTCTCTTCATCAGGTGGAGTGGTAATTAATAAACACACAATAAAACGAATTTCAGAATGCAGCAATACAAAGCTGTATTTCACTTCTTTCTTTTCCATTGCATCCCTGATGAAGAAGCACAAGGAAAACAAGGTGTGGTGGCACTGGATAATCATTTAGGTTAGAAAAGACCTTGAAGATCCTCAGGTCCAGCTGTTAACCCAGCACTGCCAAGTCCAGCACTAAACCACAGCCCTGCACCACATCTGGACCTTTTATAGTGCAAACCCAGTCTTTGGGATTACTCTGGATTGACATCTGAGTCCCTGAGGATGGACTGTATTTTGCCATCCATACACTGCCTCTGTGGATCTGACCTACATTGTTGGAATAAGAGGGGCAGCACAAGCATTTGGAAGTGATGTTCCTCTATGAGCTATGAGATTAATTAAGACACTGCTGGGCACTCCACAGTCAGGCCTGGCTGTTAATGGCCATTGACTTTTTTAAAAGAGCATGTACAAGTTTAAATGGCATCAACTCCCCTAGATCCCCTTTCCCTATCTTTGTCTCCCCTGCTAGGGGTTAAGCACGTTGGAAATAAGGGAAAAAACAGTCCCCTCCTTTCTGTGCCTGCGGCACCAAGATCAGGAAACTCACTGCTAATCACTGCAGTTGTGATTCCTGATTTCAACTGGCAGCATGGAGAATTGAACTCCAGTCCCCTGAGTACAGCAGGCTTCACCAGGCAGGCCTTGAGCTTGTTAAAACTGTGGTGCTGCCATGCAGTTATCAATTTTAAATTAATCTCTCCCCCCATGCAGACTCCATCCTCCCCCACCAGCTCTTAAAGTGGCTGCTAAAAATATAAACTCCAGGACACCTCACTCTAAGACTTAACTAAGTAAAAACCAGGATACTATTAATTATAGGTTTCCTTCAGCCACAGCTCCTGGAAAGATGGCTTTCTGCACTGTTTGGGGGATTTACCTAATCCACTTCCCACAGGAAAGCCAACCACAGCTCACACCATCTTAGCATCCCACCATGCAAATCCTCCCTCCCATAAGGGAGAGCAGAAGAGCAGCTCCTCTCCAGGGCTGCAGCAATGTCTGGGAACTAGAACCTGGGCAGGTTGAGTGTGTGCTCTTCACTCCCCCAAATCTGCCCTGTGGAGAAGCCAGAGGTTACAGATGTCCCTGTTACCTGACTGACCCCATCTCCAGCACAACCTGAGCACTGCTGCAAACCTGCAGAGCCATCGACTCACCCAGAGTGAGGATGAGGATGCTGAGCTGCACTGCACAGCCTGGACCCAACCCTTGATTTCTACCACCACCTGCCCCACCTGGGCTTGTCAAGATTAACCCCAAATGGCTTGGCTCCTTCACCACACTGGGGCTAAGTGTTTGTATCCACTGAAGAGCAGCCTGGCTACCATGGTCCAGCTTTTGAAAGGTCTTTTTCACTTGGCCATGTCTACCTGAAACAAGAAATCCCTCCATGCTGGCACAGAGCAGGTGACAGCACAAATCTGCCTGCACCTTCTGGGGCTTCATCTCCTGCAGCTGCAACTGCTACCTAAGTCAAATTGCAAAGGCACTGAAAGGGAGGGGACCTGGCCTGGGAAGGGGGACTCAAAAAGCAATCAGCTAGTGTTTGAGCTGGGGCAGTGCCAAATTTGAAAACCTATGGAAGCAAGATTATAAAGGTCTGCAGGCTTCAGGATCCAGTTTGGAATCTATAAACTTCTGAAATCCGTTAGTATTTTATTTGTAATGATACTGCCAGCAGACTCCCCCCCACAAAGGTCACAGCACACAGCATTAAATTGCAGCACAACAAATCCTCAGCTATCCATATTTTACAAAATGATAGGGGCAGGCTGGAAAGGGGGGCTGGGATAAAGGAGAAAAAGAAAAAAGTCTAGACCTGCTTTCCTAAAAGTAAAGGGGGGGTAATTTTAAAATTTTATGAGGAAGTAATTGAGGTACTATATACAATACTGCCTTTAAAAATAAAGTGACACTTCTGACAGCCATAGAAAGTCAGAGGTTATTATAGAGATGAATGGTTCTCTGTTTGGAAATTTAAATACTATGCGGCCCTAATTTATAAACATTTAAGATTTTATAAAGCTGGTGGGAATAAAAGAGCAAAAACAGGCAAAACAAGCCAGAGCCATTTTTCAAAAACCCCAAAGCCCACCCGTCAAGTGAATGAAAACCATCTCTGTGGCTGCACCCTGCTTTCCTTACCCTCTACTGCTCCAACCCAGAACCTGCCCTTCAATATGCCCCAGAACAAACCCACTATTGTGTCACACAGCATCAACCCCTTTTTGTGCACACCGCAGCGAGCTGAATTCATCCCAGAATCAGCATATTTAGCATTACCCCTCTAAATACAAGCATATGTGTCTGCAAAACACAGGGATTGGTCTTCCCTTGCTGGCAGCTCTGAGTTCTTGACATCAGTGGGAAACAAGCACGTGCCCACATCACACCTCCTCCTCCTCCTCACTCAAGTGGAGCTCAGGGGACACAGTGTGGCTGTGACCTGCCAGAGCCATCCCTCAACTTTAACAAACACTGAGGACACAATAAAAAGGAGAGCAGAAAGGCTGTGCCCACACCTGAGTGGGGGGGAGAGCAACGGGCAGCTCTGCAATGGGACAGAACTTCCATGGGACCAACAAAGAAACATGAAAGGTTTCTTTCCTCCCCCCTAACCATGGCTTCCAATTGCTGCCTCAGTTATAGGAAGCTCCTCTATGGCTACAAGAAGGCACTGAAGCAGAGGCTGAGAGGGAAGGTGGAGCCCTACTACCTGCTGTGTATTACTGGATGTGCACTGACCAGAGAGGATCTGGGTCCCACTGATCTTCCTCAGTTGGTCTCCACACCTCCTGGAGCCAGGAGCTTACTCACACTCTTTGTTTCAAGTGGAGTGTGATGTAGCTAAAAAAATACCACACAAAAATAATACGTTCTTCTTACACCTCTCTTTTTTTATTCTTCATGTCAGAGCTGCTTCTCCACACCAGTTACAGAGAGGTTCAAAGGGAGGAACCATACAGTTCAGCTGGAGACAACTCAACACTGAACCTCACCAAGTATTTTCTGACTACAGATAAACTCAGAAATGTAAACCCAGGAGGGGACTTTGGAGAATTCTGGCTGTAGATGAACTGACAGGTCAGTATCTCCACAGGACTGACCCAAACCCACAGCTCACCCATCACCTCAACTTCAGGAGACTTTGGATTCTTGCCTGAACTTCATGGCTCAGGCCCATTTCTAATTGTAACAAAATCTGTCACTCCATCCTGTAGCACCTGACTTCTTTCTGGCCCATCTCAGCTGCCTTTTTGACCTGCACACCCCAGTGAAGAACCAAGATCAAGAAAGTTATGCCTACTGAGTGTGAGGATTAGTGAAAAAAATCCAGGCAGAATGTCAATGAGGTAGGGGCACCACATACTCCTCACATTAAAATTCAGTAGGTTTTCCAGTCCTCCTGGCCTCAGTGCATTTGCATAGTATAGGGTCAGAGAGACATCCTGATTCCACTATAGCTGCTCTGTTTAAAGGGTCATAATGGTGACATATGAAAATAACCCCACTTTAATTGATACCCGGGCTGCTGGCTGTTGAATTTGAAACTCCCCCTGGCCCCATCTCTTGTATATCTAATGTACAGTACACTCAACAGCAGATGCCAAGCAGGCAGCCTGGTGTCTCAGCTGCATTAGCAGAACTTTAAAAATAATTGTGGAATTGTCCACAAGGTGTCCACCCTACTTTTCAATCTTCTGAATCTCTCAGCAATGCTCACAGCAGCAGTAAATGCTCTCAGAGCTGGCAAGTTATTTAATTGCATATCCCAACTGTAGCATCTTGGGAGCAGGGTAGCAGAGATGTAGGTGTATTTATTAAGTTCTCTTCTGGTGTTTTTGCTGCTATCGATTCCCAAATCTTACAGACAAATGGCAATTACAAATGACATCTAATTCCTAGCCTGGGCTCAGTCAGCCATGACAAGCTCAACACAAAATGTATTTCCTAACAGCTCTGCTGGGCTCAGAACCTCAGATTATGGGGCACTGAAAGATTCTTGGCAGCAAACATAGACCAGATTGGTTTCCTTATTTTTTTGAGCATTGTCTCCTCCATAGCAAGAAAGGTGATGGCCAATTCTACACAGAAAAGGGAAAAAAGACTACCTGAAGAGTTACAGCATGGCAATTATAATTACATTACTGCTTAACTGCTCATCGCTTCTTAAGTCTTAATTTTTGTGATGCTTTCCATGATTCAGTTCAGACTCAGTTCTGGGATACAATAAAAGACAAATGCTGTTTACTAGTGAGTCACTCAGCTTAGAAAATAATGAAATTCTGATGAAAACCCATCCCATTTACTATGAAATTGTACTGCTACTGTATTTGCTGGTGAGGCAGTAATAAGGTACTGCAAAACTTCTTTGCATTGCAGATCAAGACTAAAAAGCCTATTATTTAGTCCTCTAACATTACTAAACCCTTTAATGGTTGCAACCATATCATCTATTTTTGGAAAAAGTGCTTTTAACAATTAAATCCTGTGGGTTATTGGGATGTGTTATTAACAGAGACTGTTCAACAGTATAAAAGACTGCCAAGAGAAAGGGGATGAAACTGTACCCTGTAAAGCTGGATCACAGTTGTTACAGAGGTACTCAAGTACTGAGGGGCCACACTTGAAAGAAAAAGCAGCCAGTGCTGCTGTGTTAGTGTCCTCTCTACAGTTCTGATCTGTAATTGATCATTTTGCAATTGCAAATATTTCACTGAAATTCTCATTTCTGTTGGTCGCTCTTCCATTAATAGCATTGATAGGTAGGAAAACAAACAACCCCCAGGAACTTTCTTCCAGCCTAAACAGGCTCAAAATTCACTGTTCCCCCCCCCACAAAAAGGGCAAGTCTGGACAGACACAGGGACAGCAACCCACCCTGAT